>NW_025944985.1:14340-256253 GCF_000764305.2 Hyalella azteca | reverse complement strand
CTACTTAGCTGCCTCGGGGGCAAGATGTTCATTATCTTACTACTTAGCTGCCCTGGGAGCGAGATATTCATTATCTTACTACTTAGCTGCCTCGGGGGCGAGATATTCATTATCTTACTACTTAGCTGCCTTGGGGGCGAGATATTCATTATCTTACTACTTAGCTGCCTCGGGGGCGAGATATTCATTATCTTACTACTTAGCTGCCCCGGGGGCGAGATATTCATTATCTTACTACCCTAACAAAATTCGAGGACCGCCTAGGCTTTGGCCGAATAGTCACTACACTCGCGGCGCCAAGTTATTCTGGGTCTGTTTGGCCACACGATCGAAATCAGTTTCCGGTCAGAATCTCCTATTCGACGTCGACGTTATAGTCGCCTCAGAGTATGACGAGAGTTGGCCGAGCCAAGTCATACGGAGCTAGGAAACTACCCAGAGGCTGCCCTCCGAACCCTGAGCCGAAGCAGACATAAAGAAGCTGATTTCCGTGCGGTCCGAGTCCTAGGCGACCCTAATGCAGGGTCGCGCATGCCTCTAAATTTTGTTAGGGTACTTAGAAGCCTCGGGGGCGAGATATTCATTATCTTACTACTTATAGCTGCCTCGCAGGCAAGATATATAGTACGATTAATAATGTTGTTCATAACCAGCTCATTATAGGGACCATCACAACCGCAGCATCCCTTTAAAAAATACACACACATACAACAAACAAATACAAACCGTACAACTAAACAAATAATATCATAAACAACACATACCAAATTCATCAATCACATCAATCAACCCCACCACACACTCTCCATCATTCACATAATACAATATTTGAAGAATTTGGGAGCCTGAGACGCGTCCTAAGGAACACGTCTCGGGCTCACCGAGTAAAGAAAAGAATCTTCGAAAAATATGTACAGGAAGTCAATTCATTGCTTTGTCGCCGAGTAATTGGGTGAGGAGGGGGAGGGGTTTTAATTTTTTTATAGCCGTAAAATTGATGCTAGAGGGCTGTAAATTTAAAGGGACATACGTCTCATTATGGTCGACATGTGTACCGAGTTTGGGACTTGTGGCTTTTTGCATGTCTGAGAAAACAATTTTTCAAAAATTTTCATGAATATTGGTTTTGAATTTTTTCTCGCCGCAAAAATGATGCTAGAGGGCTGTAAATTTACGTGAACTCACTTCCCATCATGCCCAACATGTGTGCGAAGTTTGGGATTTGTGGCTTCTTGCATGGCTGAGAAAAATTTTTTTGAAAATTTTAAAAAAATTTAGGTTTTTAATTTTTTTCGCCATATACATGATCCGGGAAGGCCCAAAAAACTCAAGTGCATACTTGCAATCATGCCCAACATATGTGCAAAGTTTGCCGCTTGTGACTTTTATTTTGGAGGAGGAAATAGCTTTTGAAATTTTTCCCAAAAAATTGGTTTTTAATTTTTTTTCTCTAAAAATTCATAATGATGACCTCCTCAAAAAAGTTCCCCCAGGACATGCTCATGGGCCCCATATGCTCGAAAAATTTCAGGGCGGCAAGTTGAGCAGTTCTCCCAAAAAATCGCGGGGTGAAAAAAATGTTTTAATTGAGTGGACATATACATGTTCCGAGATAGCCCAAAAAAGTTTATGGCATACCTGCAACCATGCTCAACATGTGTGCAAAGTTTGCCACCTGTGACTTTTGTCTTGGCCGAGAAAAACTCGTTTGAAATTTTCCCCACCCCGCGGATGGGTAGAAACTTGAAAAAAAATCGACCAAAAATGTCGAAAAAACGTTTTTTCCGAATTTTGAAATTTTTTCAACGCCATATCATAAAACAAGTCTGGGGATGATTTTTCATCTAAATAAACGTTCCTGTGAGATGCACGGATTTCGAGTTATTTTGCCTTGAATTTTTGCCAAAAAGTCGAAAAATCCCTTTTTTCGAATATTTCGCGAGACAAGCAGTTTTTCGAGAAATCGCTCGAAATAAACCCCTATTAACTTTTAATTTTAGACTATATGACGTAAAAATTTCCTCTCTAGCTTCAACCGTTTGGCCTCCACAGAAAACTGGCAAAAAATTCAACGGCTTTTTCTCGGCAGAGGAAGGTCCCATGGGACCCTTGATTTTTTTCAACATCAAGCTAGGGATTCTCTACATTATTATCATATTTGCGACAGTAAGAATATTCACGGGTCTCTTTTTAAAAAATCCCAAAAATTTGTTAAAATTTTCACTTTCACCCCCCTGGGGGACGCATTTTTGAGGGGATCAGCTCAGAATTTTCTGGAAACATGCCCCACATCAGGAGAAGAAAAGGAGCCGAGTTTGAAGCGCGTGCAAGCAGCGGCTGATTTTTTATGAATTTTTCAAGAAAGTCCCCTCTCTTGGGGATTGGCCACTTCCCCATGAGGATTTACGGGAATCCGACTCCTGATTCGTCAATAGGAAATTAAGCTCTATTATAAGCCAAAATTTCAACTTCCTGGCAGGCCTGGAACATAGGAAATGCTACCAAAAGGCTACAAATCGTGAAAGGTACTAAAGAGGGCCAGTAGACCTCGTCCTCGTCCAGATACGATTTCTGGCCTAGGTGCGGGATTTTGTTTTAGTGTTTTTCTTCGAAAACTTTTCGAGTCCCGACGCGTGTAATCAAAATTTCTATAATTAGTTGACATGTTGCTTCTGTCGCAAATAATTCTTGTAGAGGCTACGTTTTTGTTCCATACAAATATATTTGTATGGAACATATTCTAAGTTTTATTTAACAGAAATTATGCGACGCAAGACTAAAATTGAAGTTAAATGCATGTTGAAATGATTTAAACTTGATTGCGATGAAATTTTCAAACGTGTGAAGTGTTGATAACGCAGTACAACGTAAATATGTAATCATGATCTAGGGAAAATGATTGGAAAATTTACTCAAAAATGAATAAAAAAAACAATATAAAAGGGTCAAACATATGAATAATGGGTAAAAATAGGGTAAAACCTGCATGCTGAATGTCTGAAAACTGCACGGAAAATGGTTGGAAATGTAAAGAAATGTATGTAAAGAATTAAAGATCGTATGAAATCTATATGAAAATGAAAAACCGAAAATTAAACTGATGAAAACTGGACAGATAATTAAGAATTAACATGAAAAAAACATAGAAAATGTATGTAAAACCCATGGAAATGCTCGTGCCATTCGAACATGTCACTTCTCTTAAAATTACTTATATTAACAATCACTGTTCAGGTTAACATAAAATAGGACAATGTTTTCCATGTACCGAAAGCCGCTACACACTACCAATAAAACATATCTGGTTCTCTTCAACGTTCAATAGGTGATCCCGCATTCTAGCCACATTTAAAAATTAAAATGCTTCATAATTCCGTATTTTTAGAAGAATATAAATTTATATATACATGTCAAAGGTATCATAAAATTTGCTAATCTAACTTTCCTCTCTTGGCAATGCCCCATGCTGAATAATTTAAGCCGCGATTAACACTAAGACATTCACTTGTATGAAAGGAGTCGATAAATAACAAGAAATTGAGAAAGAAGAGGTTATTTTCAGTTCGTGTTGATGCTTGCATTCATATATTTATAAAAAAGTCTCAATTCGATGCATCGGTCCGCAATAAAATGAGGTAAGACGACAGAAATGCTAAACAAATACGTACAGAGATAAAAATAAATGCTGTTGGTGCAACCAGGAAAATGACGAATATTACTCTACCCTTGGTTTCATCATTGAATAAACATATGACTCAAAATCACAGTATAAATTAATAAAAGTTTCAATCAAATTGCTGATGATGAAAATAAGCTAGAGTGATAAGTTCAAAAGTAGGTATTTCGTATGCAACGAACGTGTTCACCCCGCCCCAGATCATTCAGTGGATGTGTAGGGCAGCTCCCAATTTTGTATAGTCAAGTTTGTGTTTGTGTAGGGTGGCACAACACAACCAACACACCCCACTGCGTGTGTGTTTAAGCATTCTTGTCTCACCCTAAGCATGACGGCCGATGCTGGGTTCACCCTAAGCATGACTGCGGGAGGCATGCTTATGACGACAAGCCAGACACACCCTAGGAGTAAAACGACGTTGAACGACAACGTTTAATTCAACGTCGATTCAACGTCAGATGTCTGGTGCGAGTGTCGTGTGTGTGTCGATGTAATCAGGGCCGTGACTTGTGCTTTAGAGTCGCAGTGACGAACAACAAATATTGCGACCTCATCAACGCTTTTGTTCTCACAACAAACATAGATTGTTTTTGATTAACATAAATTAAATTCGAGAAATTTTTTTTATGAGCGCCAGAATAGAAACAACTTTACATTTCGAGAATTCCGAAATGCTAAAAGACAAAAATCGATTTAGTCGAGAGAATTTCTGTCGCTATATTAGGAAGTAGCTACTGTATATACGAACTAAACGAACTATACGGTGTGAACAATGCAATCTATAAGAGACAAATTGAATAAGCTATTCATATTCACAAGTAAACCGCAATTTCAATCTGGCGTTCTCCAATATTTGACGAAACTACAAACAGGACGTGCTGGTAGTGTATAGGAGTGCCAGCCTAAGGAATTGATAATGAGGGAGTGATAATCATACGAGTATAATCAGGGAGTGGTAGTGAGCTAGTGCTGGTACACTATTCGCTTGTTGCAAGTTATCACTTGACAGGCTGGCGCTCTAGACAAGCCCTTGTCATGTTATTCACCATGTTTACTTCAGTCCCGCCCTGCCGTCTTCACTGCAAGTCTGGCGCAACCGCGAACCCAAGCATGAAAAGTTCCTACTTTAACTGAAGCTCACGGAGGAAACGATAATTTACAAAAAACTATATGTAACTGGTTTGTTATTTTCATAATGTCCAAGTTTTCAGGCCTCCTCTTCAGTCTTATTCAATATATTGAACATATTCAAACAATAAATTCAATGTATAAAAGATATATTTGAGAAGCTGCAGTTCCACGAGAAAAAATGTTCTAAATTTTATGTCCCGCTGTGAGCCCCATACATGCTCACTATATCCACTAGTTGGATGCACCAGGCTCACTATATCCACTAGTTGGATGCACCAGGCTCACTATATCCACTAGTTGGATGCACCAGGCTCACTATATCCACTAGTTAGATGCAGCAGGCTAAGTATATCCACTAGTTGGATGCACCAGGCTCACTATATCCACCATTTGGATGCACCAGGCTCACTATATCCACTAGTTGGATGCACCAGGCTCACTATATCCACTAGTTGGATGCACCAGGCTCACTATATCCACTAGTTGGATGCACCAGGCTCACTATATCCATCAGTTGGATGCACAAGGCTCACTATATCCACCAGTTGGATGCACCAGGCTCACTATATCCACCAGTTGGATGCACGAGGCTCACTATATCCATCAGTTGAATGCACCAGGCTCACTATATCCACTAGTTGGATGTGCCAGTCTCAATATATCCACCAGTTGGATGCACCAGGCTCACTATATCCACTAGTTAGATGCACCAGGCTCACTATATCCATCAGTTGGATGCACCAGGCTCACTATATCCACTAGTTGGATGCACCAGGCTCACTATATCCACTAGTTGGATGCACCAGGCTCACTATATCCACTAGTTGGATGCACCAGGCTCACTATATCCACTAGTTGGATGCACCAGGCTCTCTATATCCATTAGTTGTATGCACCAGGCTCACTATATCCACTAGTTGGATGCACCAGGCCTCGCTGCCTCACAACGATGCCTCAGGAGGATGTTATCGCCGTCCCTCGTGAGGCGCAGGCTTATCTCGCGCCTCAAAACTTGCTGGGCTTATCTCTGCAAGACAGCGCCGAGGCGTGGCCTCCACGGGCGCCTCGCAGGCCTCCACGAGCGCCTCGCAGGCCTCCACGAACGCCTCGCAGGCCTCACCCACGAGGCGCAGGCCTACCGAATTCTCCGACTTCGTGCCGAGCGATGAAGTCGAGGAATTTCAGGAAATTTGTATCACGCCTCATAGGCCGAGGCAGGCTGGGCTGCACCTCATGCCTCACAGGCTTGGCTGTGCCTCACAGGCTGGGCTGTGCCTCACGCCTCACAGGCTTGGCTGTGCCTCATGCCTCAGCAGCCGAGGCAGGCTGGGCTGTGCCTCACGCCTCAGCAGGCGAGGCAGGCTGGGCTGCGCCTCACGCCTCAGCAGCCGAGGCAGGCTGTAAAAATATTAAATAAATAAACGAAAATTATATACATATCTGTTAAGAATTTTATCTGTTATAAATTTTTGAATTTGTCGCCTAGAATTCGCACTGAAAATAATACTAAACAAATTCGCTCATTAATGGAATGGCCGCAATCCTTTTATTAGTTGTATTCGAAGATATCAAATAGAAAAAATAGCAAATAGAAGTAAGTTCTGAAAAAATGTCAGAACTTATTCGGAAAACTGTTCTGTTGGTTGTAGGAAATGGTTGAATCGTTTTGCAAGTCGCACGGAACACGCAACATCGTTTTTAGACGCAACACTTTCCCTTTTTATTCCTAGAAGAATACATTATGTTCTGTGTGTTATCGGAAGAATTTTCAGAGAAAATTCTTAATGGAAAATCAGTAAATCCGAAATTGTTTTGACCCTAATTGATAATTATCAGTTTCATTTAAACTCGCTATATGTACATGTAGTGGCCTGAGTACTTGAGTACATGTAACGGGCTTAGCACCCGTTGTGTTAGAAATGTCCATAGTTTCTATAGTTTTAATATTCACGTATTCTTCTTACCTACTTTCTTCTTCCTAGCTATCGATAGGAAAATATTGTCGTTGGCATTGTAACTTGATGGTTAACGCACCGATGCTTGCACGAGCCCGCAAAATGTAACTATAATTTTGCTACTCACCTGTTTTGAGGTGTGTGGTTCATTGCTTAATTACCTGTGAATATTGTCCATTATCGAAATCTTCGTCAGCAACATTAATTTCCTCTCCATTAGCTGGAAGCAATATAGGCTTAAATTATTTCTTTTACAGCTATGCCGTGCCGTGTATTCGTCCGGCACGACGAAGCTGTACAGATCGTCGGTCGACTAAGCTGTTTGACCTTATTTCCGGACCCATTATCAACGTGGTTGACTTGGTTCTCGAACAAACTGGATCCGGAAAGAAGTTCGCGAAATGAAAATTTTATTTTGAGAATAACCTTTGTATTTGATCCTAACAGTTGCTGCCGATTTCTTGTCTGTAATTGATGGGTTAGGCTTAAAAAATCGTCAGTGATTAGCTGACGACTCGATCATGAACTCTACTTTTTGGAAAGTACGGCCCGTGATGGATGTAATGATGAATTGAGAAATATCAGATAAGTTAGAATAATGCGAAGTACAAAAAAAATTTGCGAAGTCTCTTAAGGAAGTAAGTCTGCGTCTCATAAATGGGGTTTACTTTGAATTATGCGATTAGGTACAAAAATAAATTTACTTTGAGGAAATTGTCTATGCGATATTCTTTAAGTCAATTAAATGCATCAATAAAGACAATCAACCTTCAAAAATTGTACATTTATTATAAAAAGGTTACATTTACTTCGCTGAGATTGTTTAATTGCCTGGTATTGTTTATTAATCATTTGAAGTGATTAATTGATGAGTCTTAATATTTTCGCTAGAGCGAATAAGTTGAAGCGATGGCGTTGACAACAAAAGTTAGACTGAATGAAATGCGACTGAATCCTAATATATTCTTATGCATAATATTACAACGAGAGTTAAATTACAGGAAACGTCGTTGAAAATGACGAGTTCAGCGTTTGTTACCCCTAGTAAAAATACGCCAGAATTTCTAAAAGATTTTGATCACCAGATTGGTCGTCCTTAATTGAATGGGAATGGAGTTCAGGCCTCACATTTGTCACCTCGGCTCAATCCTACTAATTTTGCATAATCATTTGCTCTTTTCAACGGTAAAGTATGAGTTCGACGACGAATGCGCATGACCGAGCCAGCGAGAAGCAAATTAATTTATCATTATATATTAACATTTTTACTTCAACTTTAATAACAATGTATAAATTCATCATTAGGGTAAAATATACCAATCTTATTGAATCAAGAGGCAATATTATGATGAAAAGTTGCCATTTCGTTCCTGTATTATACACCTGAATCTTCATTCGATTAAATGCATATCATACTATGCTCAATCAAATTAATTCTTAAGTAGAATTTGGAATTGCATTATTACTTGTGATAGGATATATATATTATATATACACATATACATATACACTACATGAATAAATCTGAAATGTGTGAGTTAAATGTTTCTTTCAATGTAAAATTTCGAATTCAAGGGTTATGGATTGACAAATTCAGAATGATATAAATTTTAAACTAATATTTACATTAAAAAATACTTGTAAATGTACTCTGCGAAGACGACTGTTCATGCGGGCTGTCGTGGTCGCTCGGACGTACACTCCAAAAATTGAACGTGTCAAATTTTTCAAATAGTGACACAATTACTACACGTTGCACTGATACAGCCTTTTGCCTGGCCAAACATGGGTCATGATATCAAAAAGGGCATAAGTGAATCGCTATTTGGACAAATTCTCAGTCATTTCTTTGAGTGTGTGTCCACGATGCGGTGTGTGATAAAGCTACAATAAAGTTACAATAAAGCTACAATAAATCTACAATAAAGCTACAATAAAGTTACAATAAAGCTACAATAAAGCTACAATAAATCTACAATAAAGCTACAAAAAATCTACAATAAAGCTACAATAAAGCTACAATAAAGCTACAATAAAGCTACAATAAAGCTACAATAAAGCTACAAAAAAGCTACAATGGCGGCTCTACAATCGCTTCTTGCGTCGCATGTGACACCCATGCATGCAAGCCCATTGTTGTTGCGGTCGGATTAAAGCTGGCCAGATTATGGCCGCCTTTTCGCCGGCCGTCGATGTTCTCTAGGAAGCCATCACTCAGAAAAATGAGCGAGACTTTGTACAAATAATTTCGCCCTCTCTGCTGGTGCTGTGGTTGAGAAAGTGTGTCAATATTTGGATAAAATGGCACATTGATTTTTCCGGGTGTGGCGTGTGGGTTCCCAAGTCTATGCAATGCAGCTCTCCATATGGAAGACAATGATAGAGGCAATGCAGCAAATTATAGATGATTATAGAGGCAATGCATCAATGATTACTCGCTGATAAACCTCTTATAATAGGCTGAGGTATCGCCTGTTGATCGATATAAATTGATTTACTTTACGCAAATGAATGAGCAGTCAACTGTACTTTATGCTACACTGTTGAATGATCAGGAAATGATAGAACTATCACAGTGGAGCAATGATAGAACTATCACAATGTAACAATGATAGAACTATCACCAGTGGAGCGATTGCAAGTCTGATGTTTATGTATTGACCAGCTGGCCACTCAGGGGAAGTTTTTCAAGTTACGAGTTAGTAAATCCATCAGCCAATGACTGTTTTTTTTTTCGATCGAAACCAAACAATTAGAGACGAGAAATCTGTCACTACGCGCACTAAGGCCGCTACGTGTACTTAAGTGACTTTTAGTAATACGGCCTTAGAAAAATAAACACAAGATTTCAAACAACCTATTGCGGAAAACAAGTATTTCGAATAAAATTTAGCCGAAATTCTCACATTATATCGCACGAATTGACTAATTAACTTGTCAGAACTTCATTAAGAAGAAGGCAGCACAGGCAGTCTGTGTGAATAAATAAATGGATAGCTTGGATATGAGGAGCGAGAAGAAGCCCTGTTCTTGGAAGGCCAGCATTCCCGATGGTATCACGCGTTATCAAGGACCATCTCAAGCACCCTCCCTTTTCCATTAGGTTTTCTTTTCACGGTTATCACGCTCATCAAATTCCGCAATCAACAAGAGCCCAAATAGCATCAAGGATCGAAGAGCTAAACAAAAACTCCCACCGACGATCGGGAGATCCTGGGCTTAACGTTTCTGCCTAGATGGCTTCCATCATCCCAGCCTCCTACTTGAGTTACTAGACACAGGACGTTTCTGTCTAGATGGCTTCCATCATCCCAGCCTAGACACAGGACGTTTCTGCCTAGATGGCTTCCATCATCCTAGCCTCATACTAGAGTTACTAGACACAGGACGTTTCTGCCTAGATGGCTTCCATCATCCCTGCCTCCTAACTATAGAGTTACTATACACAAGACGTTTCTGCCTAGATGGCTTCCATCATCCCTGCATCCTACTAGAGTTACTAGACACAGGACGTTTCTGCCTAGATGGCTTCCATCATCCCTGCCTCCTACAGGACGTTTCTGCCTAGATGGCTTCCATCATCCCTGCCTCCTACTAGAGTTACTATAGACACAGGACGTTTCTGCCTAGATGGCTTCCATCATCCATGCCTCTTACTAGAGTTACTAGACACGGGACTTTTCTGCCTAGATGGCTCCATCATCCTTGCCTCCTACTAGAGTATACTAGACACAGGACGTTTCTGCCTAGATGGCTTCTATCATCCCTGCCTCCTACTAGAGTTGCTAGACACAGGACCTTTCTGCCTAGATGGCTTTCATCATCCCAGCCTCCTACTAGAGTTACTAGACACGCACAGAATTGTGATGACATGATCTAGACTTCAAGCCTCTTTTCAATTCAAGTCCCATAAACGAATATGTTTGACAATATTAGGCCGTTCGCTTGTCTTGCAACTTCAGATGTTTTAGCTGTACTTCAAAGCTCGTAATGTTGTCTCACGAATTGCTCGTAATAAAATTATCATCAGTCTACGGTAGAAATTATCACCTGTTCATCAATATTATTGTAATTTCTTTCTGATTGCTTAAAAATATTTACTCAATTCCAACAAGAGAGCAGCTCGACAAAAAAAAAAAAAAAAACCTCCATCAACGCAGAGCAGAGCGATGCGCATACTTTGCAATCCCTTCGCGATGGTAGGAGAGGAGCTGGTTCTTCAATACAATTGATTCGCAATAATACGTCCAAGACAAGATAAAGTTCCAAATCGAAGGTTCGCACTCTTATTTGCAGGGCTAACGAACGCCTCTTGTCGACCATCTCAGAGGGGCATGTACGAAGCATCTCATTTTTCCTATCAATTTCAGTCTCTTTGACTGGCGAAACACTTTACATTGCGGTTGCTGTCGAGAATCCCATGTTCTTTCGTGCGTTCCTTCCGATTTAATCAGTTGGACAAGTTTTTGTACCCAACTTCTAGAGATGGAAGTTGCGATTGCAAGTCGCGATAGCGATCACCGTTGCAAAATTGATGGTCGCTTTTTAACAGATTCATGTCTCTCTTTGGCAGAGATTCGATGCCAAGACGACGCATTAATCCGACATTGTTTATCCAAGAATGCAGGCTCCAATAACATCATCGTGCGTATGAGCATTGCTTCCTTCAATTATAGGCGAACTAATTAAAAGTAACCAGTCAACTATTTTTGCGGCTAACGAGAAACTTGTCGAGGTAGAACTAATGGCCTTGTAGGTATGCTAATGAAAACGTTATCGGTAAAATAACCTGGTTTTGCTCAAAGCCTCTCGATATCTCCACTATCACATCTGCAGCCAAGCTTGAGAACCGTAATATAAATGCGGCGTGCGTGGTCTTAGCTATCGGGCGGCGCGACACAAGAAATCCAATATATAGAAGCAAACTAAGCTCTATCGCCGACGCCAAACTCACGTTCGGTGTTTCAAACTCCTCGTAAAGTTGGCTTAACAAGAAGAGGTCGAGTGTGTGTCTTACAGATGAACGTGACCTGATGCCATCGCGTCTTCGGCGACATTGCTTTTATCGCAGCCTGGCGCCCCGCGATCGTACAAACGCCAACACTTCGCACTTATTTCCTCCATCGCTGATTTGTACAGGTGATTTAGAAATGAACTACGGAGGTTCTTGACTGCTTGACTGTCGCCACACAGAGAAATGAACGAGATTTGACCAAATCGCAGTGCACTTTTCACCCTTTTTTGGGACATTCAGACCCAGTTTGACTCGATAAACGGCGTACCAGTTCTCTTTGCTTGTGCTCTGAGCAAAAAAGTGTGTCGCTATTTGCACAATTTTACCCATTCATTCCTGGGCACACACTGCTTCAACCTCATCATAGAAGAGATAAAAATAGAATAAAAGTACCTTGCGATTTATGCTATATAAAAAGCATTTATTATGGCCTAACTATGACTCTTCATCCGTCTATGATATAAATTGAACAATTTCTGCATATAAAAAATCACTTTTATTCAAGGCAGCAGCATCGGTAGTTGCGAAGGCTCAGAGTTGCAGTTCAAGCTAAAAATTTCAACACTTTACCTATTCACACTTGTCCATGAGATTACCCCCGACAGGGAAATGAGGAGGCAGGAGGCAGGAGGCAGGAGGCAGGAGGCAGGAGGCAGGAGGCAGTCTGCCTGTATCGCCGCGATCGCAGCTGCAGTATCGCGCCATCGGCCGCCTCCCTTATCGCCAGCAGAGGCAGGCTGTTACCCTCCCCTCTCTAGGGGGCGGGGGCGGCTAGGGGGTGGAGGTGACGTTATCTGCACCCCCTGATGTGGGGGTGATGGAGGGGGGAAGGGGGATGACGTGATGGGGGTGAAGAGGGTAGGAGACGGAACAGGAGTGCGTGGTGACCGAGGCTACGAATACTGGAATTAACTATAGACGTTTCAGGAGAACGAGAAAATGGCGAGAAGGCAAGAAGAAGGCAAAAAAGGCGAGAAGAAAGCAAAAAGTGGACGAGAAGAAGAGAAAAGGAGGGCAAGAAGAGAGCAAAAAGTAGGTAAGAAAAGGGCGAGAAGAAGGCGAGAAGAGGGTAAGAGGAGGGTAAGAAGAGAGCAACAAGAAGACAAGAATAAGACCAGAAAAGAGCAAGAAGAGCAGCACAAGACAGAGAGAAGGATCAGCAGGATCGCAGCAGGGATCAGTTGCCGCTGTTATCAGGGGCGTATCAGGATTAGGGCTCGAGATAAGAGACCCGCGAGTCTCGTGTTGATGTTGCAGTTCTTATCGAGACGCGAGACATGCACCTACACATGCCCTGGGCTCTCATGCCCTACATACCCAGCACTCTCCCACACAAACATTGTATGCAATGTATATATATTCTCTAGTTTGATGCCCAAGCATACGCTATATGCATAATATATTCATGCCCCAAGCATACACTATATGCATAATCACAATATGTAAAATCATGCCTAAAGCATACACTATGTACACGTGTCCAAAGCATTCACTATTTACACACATAACATTCAACAATTCCATCTATAACATATCAACAATAATATCCCTAGTGTCAACCATCTTACTCATTTTTTTGATATATTGATGACAAATTAGTTGTACAATACAGTAATGTATTCTAAATTCTGCCATGTTTTTATTGCTTGAAAATCTAATTATTTTTTTAAGATACTAAGATCGATACTCATCAGTTTTTCTCCTGTTTTTATTTTATTATTATTTTGACTTCTATCGCATGATAGAAGAATCTATGATGACTAACCGCTTCAAGTTTGCAATTTTCGAGTAGCGTATTTCATCCACAAGGATGTACTACACCGATTCCTGTAGTTCTAATGACACGCTAAAGTTGAAATAAAAGCTATTATTTCCACATCGTAAACTAATCTCGTAAAATATCCATTGGCTGATATTCACATAATTTAACGACACAATAAATAAAAAAGCTATGAGTTGTTTCACTGTACAGGCCTTAAATTACCGAGTTTTTATCTCAGTAAATGGATGTGTTGAACGTATCCATAATTCGTGGTCTGTAGTTCAGCTCCCACTCGACCTACCTAAAGATTAAATAAAAAACATGACTCGGATTAAATAAAAAGATTAAATAAAAAACATGACTCTAGTTTATATCGGTGATGCTTATCACAGTAATTAAGCATGAGGCAGCTCCACAAGTGCCGTACTGTCCGCAGTTGCGCCGCCTGTCTCTTTTAAATGGCATCTATTTTATGACTTTATTCTTCGCTAAAAAACTTGCACTTCAGTTCGCAGGCACACCTTCTGCTAACTGTGCGAGAGCGCACTCAGAGACATCAGTGTGATATTGTCCTAATATCGAGGCAACTTGTGATATTTTGTGGGTCATCCTTACCTAATTCTGTCCGGCAAACGAGTGTTTCAGAGCTGCGTGCGGAAAGTGTGTCAATATATGCACAATTTGACACATTAATTCTTCTGGGTGAACGAACTTTATCTTGTGCGGTGTCCAAATGTGGCTTTTTGCCACCGAAGTCTTGATTTATAAGAGAATAAGATTACGATATTCAGGATCAAAGATTTAAGACGGTATAATTTCTTGTTGCTATGGATATTCTTCAGATATTTAATTTGCTGGAACATTGAAGACAAGACGAATTAAGGTTAACTAGAAGTCTTGATTTTAAAGTATCCCATGAGTTATGAGACAATAATGTCGAGCCAATAATGTCTTAGAGTAATAATGTCTTAGAGTAATAATGTCTTAGAGTCAATAATTTCTCTATTTGCTCGGTCTGTTCGTCAAACAATTCATTTTTTCAGGATGCCAAAGACGAGAAGGATTCAAGTTGGTTTTTAGCAGTCAGTTAGGAGTGCGATTCAGGTGGAGAAGAGAAAGAAACTTCATACAAATTTTGAAAAAGTTTGAATAAAATGGCTTGTGATTATTTTATTTTCGAGTAACCATTTTACTGCACAAATGATTTAATGTGAATTTGTTGAATATACCGAACGAGTGAAAACAGTAAATGGTTAAATGGTCAAAAATGGTTAAAAAAAAGGTTCAAAATTATGCAACGGATACTTACTAGTTAGTAGTAATGATCGTTATTACAAATTACAGCGCGTGAAGAGTCCTAGCCAAAAAAGTCAATCAACCACAACTTTCCATAATATAAGACTATTGATCAAATAACATAATGTGTATACCATCCAATAACTTATTTATGTGAACACCAACGAGTTGAGATAAGAAGAGCTCGTTTGATCTCGGTTCAGCCTTCATTATTCACCAGAGTAACTGGTTCAGAGATAATAGTGATCCCTCATCATCAGACTATGGTTCAGAGCCTAATGTACTGCTGGGACGAGCTTATCAGGATTTATCTTCATCTGATAGAGCCTCCTACACATAGTCCGCCGGTGCTCTGCTCTCGCCAGTCATATTCCAGTCCGGTATTAATATCGTCTCGAGAAAATGTTCTATCGAACACGTAAATTCCCGCCTAATGGGACGCTATGTATACCGAATTGATGACAAGGTATCTCTGCCTAAACTTGGTAAAAACGTAGTCGTTTCTGCAGTCGCACTCAAAGAAATGAGTGCGACATTTGATTAGGTCTTTTCTGGAAAATTTTCATACAGATGTCTTAATTCTATTGCACAAAAAATTATAAATTCCACTTCGTATTTTGATAAATTGATTGGATTTAACATTCTTATTCAGATCCAATGATAAAGATCGGTTGAAGCCTGACTGAACCTTACGTATTCGATTAAACAACATGGAGCTACAGTGAATCATTCTAAATAATGTGGAATTTAAATAGTTTTCCAGTTAGTTGAATTTAATAGAGAACAAACTTGTCTCTTCTCATACAACTTCAAAAAAATATTCAGGTCGCCATTGCAAGTGAATAATTAAAAGAAGTATTCATGAAATATCTAAAACACATCTCCAATTTTAATACAGGTTTTTACCAATAAAGTTTTAATATATTTTTTTACGAATATTCCAGGCATTCGTCATAAGTTGAATCTTACAATTTTTGCATTTTTTAATGTACGTTTCATTCGTCATGCGTCGAATCTTTCCATTTCATTAGTTCGATGTAATCGGACGTGGTCTGATAGCTTATCTCGGACGTGGTCTGATAGCTTATCACATCTGGCGAGGGCTCCTAAAGCTCCCTCTAATCTCCCAGCCAATCGCTGCTCATTATTTTTATCGGTCGAAGCCATCTGCCTGGCAAAGCTTATCGGTCGAAACCATCTGGCGAAGTACGCTTATCAGTTGCAGCTATCGCCAGCCTGGCCTTATCTTATCGCGCTCGAGCTGCAGCCCTCACTCTGGCCCTCTCTCCCTCACTCTACCCTCCCTCACTCTACCCTCTCTAACATGGCTCACGCTATCGCTAAAAAAATTTCTTTTCTCAATGAGATTTATCAAGTCAGGCGCTGCTTGCTGCAGGCGCACGGAAACGAGGAGTCAGAGATAAAAATTCGTCTCAATCACGATTTTTTTTCTGACGTTCGATAGTTTCACAACTCGAACATTTTAAAGCTCAGAAATACAATAGTTACAAAAAATGAAAAGAAAAATCAAATGAAAAATGAACATGTAATTCCTTGGCAGATGCATTTTCACTTGAGATTGATACATGGAAAAAAATATACCTCAGTACTCACTGCAGTGAGTGGCAGAGAGCGCATTTTCTCGTCGACGAAAACGTGAAGTCACGGACGGACAGACAGACGGACGGACAGACGGACAAACATGACGAGCACAATAGCGCCTTTTTCCATAAATGAGAAAATGCGCTAAAAAAAGAAAGAAAAAAACAAATTAAAAATGAACATTTAATTCCATGGCAAGCCTTTTCACTTGAGAGCGATACAAGGAAAAAAAGCGAATGGATTTGAAATTTCTTACTATTTCTTGCACATCTTTCATTCAAATATGCTTCTCATATAATTTCAAATAAGGGACGTCTAATTACGTTATTCACTCCATATAATTTCGCTTGCTAATGAATTATAAGAAGAACCGGTCTGGATATGAAGAAAACATTATAAATTAAAGTAATTATCTTGGAAACGATCGCAGCAACTCTTATCGCCCAAACCGATAACATTCATTTCTAAATATCATGTAGCAATTATATATTAGCAATAAATAAATATATTTTAATTAATGCATACAGGTGAAGTACGACAAGTATAGAAACAGAACGTATAAGACTTTGTAACACAAGAACTTCGTTATCTACGGTCTATGGAGGACATGTTTACGACGTCACATTTTGATATGTTGAACTTACGCGAGATTATCGCCGCGTGTAATCCTTTTATCCCATTAACAAATCTACATTACTTATGAAGGAACACCCGCTGTGATCGCCACAACAAAAAAGAATGCCGGGCAAACCTGCGTCCGGAGCGCGGGTGTCCAAACTTACTGAGTGAAAGTGGACACTTTTACACTTAGAATTTTCAGTGTAAGACGGATCACAATTTACACCCAACTATCCGTCCGCAAATGTTTAGATCTGATTTAAAATTCATAAATGAAGATTATAATTTGCTATGGATCAATTGGTACTATAGGGATTACTAGAGTGAATATAATAACTGGCTTTTATTCTCTGTGATTCAGATGAGAACAAAGTAGCCCAAGGGTTGTAAAGTTTTTACGTGTCATCAGATCGCTCCTACTGATCAACAACTCAAAATAATTGACCAGTTGTTTACAATAAACATGAGCAGTGTAGATGATTAAAAATGATGATGCTTGTATCATCAAATAATCAGGGCAACAGAAAACGAGCAAACTGTCATTCACAAGAAAAAAAACAGCTAGGATAATTTTAAAAGTCAAAATGAAGTTAGGAGTAAATGGAGTCAAAGAGATGTATGGAAGAATCGATTTGAAATGTGAAAGAGTAAATCAGTAAAAAACCAAGGAAGTATGGCACATGAGGGTAGAAGAATTAAAGATTTTGAGACGAAGAGAGGCTATAAGAGTGACAAATACAAGGCCTGGGTTGCGACACCCCTTACTTTCAGTGGATTGCTCATAATCAATTTTTTTATCAATTTTGTCATCAGTTGTTAACGTTATCAGTTTTGCTATACGTGGGAGTGGCGGGCGATAAGGTATGTCCCTCCTGGGAGGAGGGACATATCTCGCGATCTCTTTTAATATTATAATATGAAGAACATCAGCACAATATTTGCCATCGCGTGACGTTGGAACTGAAAATCAAATTTGCTTTGTAATTACGAAATTATTCAAGACGTGATAAATACAAACTTTGAAAAAAGTTTGAATGAAATGGCTTGTAAATATTTTATTTTTGAGTAACCATTTTATTGCACAAATGATGTAATGTGGATTTGTTGAATAACGAACGAGTGAAAACAGTAAATGGTTAAATTAATAAAAATGGTTTGTACTAGACATGATGTTTTAGAATGCATTGTATTAGACATGGGAAATCTGTGCCAGGTGGTCAAGTGTTTTATATTTTGGGAAATTTTTAGAAATGCTCTAAAATTTTGTACACAATTTTTTTTCCCTGAAGTCATCCTTTGCATTGAAAAATCTGATAAATTAATAATGAAATTAACATTTCATACTGATTCTGATTTTCAAAAGTAAGTGATAAATGCCATGAAGAAGGGCTAAGGAGAAGAGTAAAGGTGGAGGGGTTGGCAGTAGTGTGGGGAAAGGGAGTTGGGGGAGGGAATGATAAAGTGGATGATAGCGGCCCAAAGTGATGCGGGAGCGCGATAACGACGGAAGATGAAACAGCTCGATAATGGAGCTGATGAAGGCGAGGATAACAGGAGAATGAAACCAAAGGATGAATAAATTGCACGACAGACGCAACGTAAAAAGGACAAGACGTACGGCAGTGGCAACGCAAAACTCGATTGCGATGCCAGGTATCAGAGAGCGTTTAAGTTTCTAGGGTACGTACATAACATGATTTAAAAAAAATGATTTCATCACTAGCGTAACTAGAAGCAAGCTCAAATATCTAAGGAAATTCGTTTCCTAATTTTCGTCAAGTGATTGTGCGTTGGTTTCGCAATTAGTAGAACTAATGAAAATGAAGAAGTCTTAATAATTTCATTTTTAAAATATATTAATATATACGAGTATATAGAGCGCGCCTCCTACACGTGTGACGCAATATGTATATACCTCATTTTTCCACAATGACGAATTGTTGTGGTTACCAACTGAGATTATGTGCAGTAATGTGCAGCATTGAAATTGTCAGGTCATTCTGTATGGAATTCAGCTTAATAGTTTACATATCGATTATTTACAGCTGAGTTTAAGTTTCAAGTTATTTTATAGCAATGATTCGCAAACTTTTTGCAATGGAGTAGCGGATCGAAGTCCTGTAGAGTCGAAGAGTAACACCATGCAACTAACGTATAGCAGAAATGATGCACATCAGTCAACCATTTATTGTTATTGCATAACATGTAGCTTGATTTACTAACAATTTAACAATTTGTTCACGTTTGTAACCTTGGGCCGCTGAGGCCAGGTTGGTGGCTTGTGGCAACTGCTGCAAATTCGTGCCATATTATCTTGTGTGCAAGCTACTTTGGTATATAACTTTTTTTGTGCGTAAAAATTCTAAGCGGTAAATATTAAACGGTTAGCAAATTTGAAAGTGCAATCGATTCACATTTCAATTGAATAGATAACCGTATAGAATGCAGCTCTAGTTACCGGAGGGTTATTTGAATGCTATGCAAATTAAAAGAAGGTTTTGTGAATGAAATTCAAATTGCAGCAAGGCTTTGATTTTACATCTTCGGTTGCGAGGATGTTGCAACAATGCAGATCCGGTTGTGCTAAAATTTTCAAAACGCTGCACCGGTTGGATGAAGGTTAAGAGAATGCAGCCCTGGTAACATGACTGCTAGCTGATTAAGCTCCAAAGTTCTATCTCGCGAGAAGCTATAGAAGAGGCTGTGTTAGTCTCGAGCTATTTTGTGTGCGATATCATCAGTGTAACTGGCCGCGATAACGAGCTGTTAGGAAATAGAAAATGTTTAGATGGCGCCACTGACACTAACGACGTTGTCCGCGCTGAGCAATGTAGCTGAGCCGAGCCTCTCCCGCCCGCAGCCGATGGCGTCGCGAAGGCCGGTGGGGAGATAACATTGTTGAAAATATAGTAAAATCTGGAAGATTTTTAATAGCAGTCGTGCCTATTATATGTATTTTCAGACTATATAAATATTAAGTACATGTGCTGATCGAAGATATTCTGCAATGCACTTTCTTCTGGTACGAATAGGAATTGATACCTGCTTTGTTTTCTTCAACAGGTCAACAAGAAAATTCAACCCTTGAACATATAAACAGGGATCATTGTGAAATATCAGGTACATAATGAAAAAATGCATTGTTTTATTTTTAGTTCTTGTTTCACGTCAAATCTGATGAAATTTTTAACTGGAATTGATTCAGAGATTTTATAGATGGGAATTTTAATTTTATGTCCAAATTTTGGCAGGCCAATACGGCCAAGCGCCAAAAGTACTTCTCAGCGCATTATTATCGGGCTATATAATATACGTTATCATCTGACACAAAGATAACACAAGTCGATTCCCACGCATCATTTTCTCGTCGTCGCTGTATGATCGATGACCATCACCAGGCGTCGCTTTTACGTTGACGTTTTTCATGTTTTTCTTATTAAGAAGATGCAGGCGGCAGCGTCCACGCCATCATACCTTCGACACCAAAATCGGCGTTCCGACGCAACAGATTGAATTGGCGTCGCTGTTATCGAGTCTGCCGGTCCATAAATTCGCTCTATCTCTGAAATTGATGTCACCAAAATGATGGAAGCCGCGGCAAAAAGTCTATCCCGCTGCTGACCACGGCGGTAATGATGGTCAGGAAAATGGGTCGCGACTGACCGCTGATATCGGAAATACTGCCATCGTATCACCGCCCCAGCGGCCGCTAACTTACAAGCTCTGCGCGCGCATAAGCGGCGAATGTCGACTGTACGGCCTATGCATGCAATCAAGTATTGTACTGTATTGTGTGTACTCAACCAATAATTGTACTATATCAGACATTATCATCAAATATTGTACTATAATAATTTATACCTGACCAATCAGATATTAGCATCAAAGACTATATACTAATTCAAACATTGTATACTAATCAAACATTAGTGTAGTTAGGCAGAAGTTCTTCATTTATACAGGTTTGATTGAAGACCAGAGCATACTTTTTATTAAAAATGTTCTTATTGTTTTTTCAATATGCCAAACGAAGTTTCTTGCTGGTGCTTGGAGATCAACAAGCATGCAGATTACCAAATGACATTTCACTGGAATGCGACGTTTCGAATATATATCAATATTCATGAACAAACAGATGAAGAGTTATTACAACGCTTAAAGTTGAAATTTGGACACGAGATAAGTTCCTACAAAAAGTATCGTAGATACAGTTCAAGATCGAAAATTGAATTAACCCGAGAATAATTTCAACGTCCTGACGAAGTCAGCAGTTTGCAAATTGATAGCAGGAGACTCATCCTTGATGATGATCGGAGAGCCTCCGCTATCGAGTCCCGTAGCGTCGTTGATAATGTCATTTGGTGTCAAAAATGACATTTGGTAATCTGCTTTTTGATCTCTAAGCACTAGCAAGAAATATAGTTCGGCTTATTAAAAAAAAATGAGAAAATTTTAAATGAAAAGTATGCTCATGCAGATCTTCAATCAAACCTGCATAATCAAGCATTGTATACTAATCAAACATTTCATTCAACCAAACATTTCATTCAATCAAACATTTCATTCAATCAAACATTTCATTCAATCAAACATTTCATTCAATCAAACATTTTATTCAATCAAACATTTCATTCAATCAAACATTTTATTCAATCAAACATTTCATTCAATCAAACCATTCATTCAATCAAACATTTTATTCAACCAAACTTTTCATTCAAACATTTCATTCAATCAAGCATTAAATTAAATCAGACACTTTACTAAATTACACATTGTACCAAATCAATGTAATTGTCAAAAATCAAGCATTTGTTTATAAAAATTTTACTAAATAGAGAATTGTGCGCGAATAGAATATAGTACTACATATATCAAACAGTATACTTAACTACTTATGTAATAAAAGAGAAGCAGTTAGCATGAAAATATCCTCTTAATAACGAAAATTGCCATTTCTCTAGCCAATCGGGATTTACTTTAAATGAACGCGTCATGGACGTGTCTTGGTTTTCTATATATATATTTTTTGAGGTAAAATTCTCGTCATTACTTCCATGCCATTGTCTAGATAATTATTTTGTGCTAAATGTAATAATAAGCAAAAAAATGTGAATGATACGCATAAACGTAACACATTTATAATACGCACGTAGCGAGATATTACTCTTATTCATATGTAAAAAATCTTGTTAAACGAAAAGAATATTTAAATGACTAACATTGATCCTAATAATCAAACATTTCATGCAGAAAGTAGCGGAACTCAATAAAGCATGTTTTTTTAGTGGAAAAGTTCATAGTTTAATCAGTGCCTCCTAAAAAAACACTTATATAGCTATATATGTAACATATCTTACAAAAAAAAACAAAATATAGTTAGTCAACTATAAATACTCTTTCGATTTGAATCACTCATCATCATCGGAGGTTCCATTTTCTCACACAAAACCAACACATTCAAATTTATTCAGATTTAAAGAATTTTATGAAAACATCATAAATCTTCATTTTCCTTATACCTACATAAAACTGATATTCTGATAATGAGGATAGGATAGGAAAATTATTCACAATTAAAACAAGCTTTTCCGAAGGAGAAAACTTTATACGGTTGTCGGTGGGTACCGGAAATTATTATATGTTCTCGTGCACGAAAATTTTGGACAAATAACTAATGGCATTATCGGTCCATTATTGTTTATTTGTGATGAAAATTAATAATGGTTTCTAATGCAATTTTTAATATGGTCATCTGTACAGATAATTTTTCATTTATTTGAGATTAACTTTAAAGTAGTAAAAGGAATAATTGGGAGTCACTTCCAGGTTCAATTGCGGAAATTGAGACAACATTGTGAGTGACTTGGAGGAAAATTTCATGTACTTTATATTCTTATGGTGAATAACTAGTCTTTTTAATCCAGTTATTTCATGTACTATATATTCTTATGGTGAATAACTAGTCTTTTTAATCCAGTTTGCTAACACGTACAATATCTGACTGAGTTGTTATCAACAATTTTCATACACCACATCTATTGAAGATTTGAGTCATAATTAACCATGAAAAACCCTTATATTAAGGTTTTAAAACCATGAAAACCCCTTATATTATGGTAACTATGATATTATGAAGAACGTTTATTCACGGTAGCACATTCATACAGTGAAAAGTAATTTTTGACTCACGTTATGAATTGACTCGACATTTAAATAAGAAATGGAAGATTACCGTGGGCGTGTCATACATCAAATAGATCTGGGCACTCGGCATTTAGCTGCGGCGAAGAGGTCGAGTTTCTATTCAGCTGTGACAATCATACGTCCCATAATCCCCTGCGTACCGAGATTGTTCCTAAGCTTCAGCCATTGTTGGTGCAGCGGTAAGCTTTTGAAGGGCAGCCATAAGGAACTAGAGTAAATACCTTCTGCGTGATTGGTGGAGAACAAACTCAAGGGATGGGTGGTCTTTAACCCTTCACTGCTCGATATTCAACGTCAAAGTAACAGTGATATTCGTACCAGCGTCCTGGTATGAGGCTGGTCGGTGTCACTTGAGGTGGCCTTTATATGTTTGCACAATTATTCTGATAAGGATTCCTAAGCCGCTTAGCTGTTTGAATGTTGACGATGACTGAATCATTGCCTAAAGAAGTAAACAATTATCTTTTTTTATTACGCCTCAGTATTTCTTGCAGCATTTCAAATATATATTTTTTGAAGGTATAATAGTAATTAAATTGAGGAGACAGGAAGGTGATACAGCTCCATAAAGGCACAGTAAAGCACAATAGAGCTGTATCTAAATCTTACTACGTGGAAGACGTGAAATTCGCCGAGAACGCAGTGCCACTCGTCATAATAATAAAATATGCCATTTACAACAAATACATCATGAAATCGTATATGTGAATGTGATAGCAAACCCTCTTGAGATTTTGGTCAGAGGGTAAACCCCCTTACCAAAAATTAACTAACTAGGATACACAACCGCCACACTAGCAAAACCTGACACATTTGCCTGAAAATGCACTCAAGTTCACAAGACGCAGCCACTGCCAAGACGGCACGAACAAGAAGACCTCGCGCGCCGCAATATCAACAACACAAAAGACGAGCCAGCGTCGGAGGAGCCTTGCGAGTACACATATCTGATGGGCAGTCCATCCGCAGTTTATGATGAAGCTTATCGGACGAGCTATCCAAGCAACCCTGTCAAAAAGGGCGCCAAACTAAAAGGCATCTCAGGGTTGTAATAAATCATTAAGGAAAAAAGCTCAACTGGCAAGTCCATGGACCGCAGAGGAGATAAGGCCCCTGCAGAATGTAAAGGAAGGAGAGATAACCTACCGGGCTGGCACTATCAGCTTCACTTATCTGCAGTATTTAGTTTCTTCCTTAAAAATGACTACAATGATACGCATATACAACCACAAACGCTGTTTAGGTGGTTGTACGCTCAGGACCGCGCTAAATTGAATAGAAGTTTTAAGTGTCGAGACTGACAATGAGACTCCTTCTAAAGGCAACGCTTTGTTTGATTATCTTTTAAAAAGTTCATGCCAGTAAATTGTGACCCGTTCTTTGCATATGTGAACATGTGGGCCAGTCTTTCGCTAACTCTCCATGGTTTGTTAGGGTCTTAATCCTAGAGAAAAATATTTCAATTCTAGAATAAATTTCAGTGTCTAGTCGTTAAAATAGCAGTAAAATTGCTCTCTAAAATTTAAACTCCATTTTTGTTTAGCAAAAATTACTCAAGCGATGGCTCAATATTGCTTGGCATGTTTGAAATTAAACGTTCCCTAATTGGCAATAAACCTGCGATTTTTCACGACGATTGACACAAAAAAAGCTTCACCAGGTTTGAAATTTTACCTCATGAAACTCCAAACAAAAACCCTCTATTCGAACCATATAAATAAATATCATTGATGTAAATTCAAGTACCATATGCTTGACCAAACTTGAGGGATGGATAATAAAACCATTCGATGATTTAATGTGATTATATTGTGATCATCCCGCATGAAGTGCGCTGCAATGGCTCCGCCCATAGCTATTTACGGCGCATTAAAAAATAAAGATAATAGCATGGGAATGCGAGACGCGCCAATTGGATTGCAGGCGATAATTACGTGCAGGAATTGGAAAGCTGCAGTCAAGGAGGCTTGTCTTGATGGGCTGCAGCACTAAGAAAAATGCATGGGTCATATATATATTGTGCAAACAGTGACACACTTTCCGAACGTAGCACTGATCCGTTTTTTTCCGAGCTAAATTAGGCTAGGATGACCTACAAAAAATTATAAGTGCTTCGTAATTTGGACAATGTCACGCTCACGACATTGACAATGGACGAGTATGGTGTATGCAGAAGACACTTTGACCAGTACTAAAAGTGTACAAGTACATTATAACTTCTGTCCGCAATGCGATCTGTTAGACGTTAATAATAAATAATCTGGCAGGGCAATGTTGTTCATAAAAGCGGTCTTTGATTGGGGTTATTATTGACAGACGAACGTATGTCTGCAATCTCCTGTACAAGCCTTGAGTGAGAACACACGTTCCTTTCCAGCAAACATTCATGATCCAATCTGTTAATAGGTAGTTTAACCTTACCCTCTGGCAGGAATGGAAAGGAATTTCCTCGTTATTCTTACACTTATCCCGAGTCCAGGAAATTGTTCATATGAATCCACAAGAACATTTATGGATCGTAAAAATTTCTCGTTGCAGTATAGCTACAAGCAGTAAGCGGATCCACTGCGCGTGCCATACCGGGAAATAATTCTTAAAGTAAATTCAAATATTTTGGTGACGTTTGTTACTGCAATAGATAATAATTTAGTGACTTTTCCTATATAAAAACCTCGGCTACAATTTGTGTTTAGTAAGGCATGGGATGGACGCACTTAAATCACAAACATGGGGTGAGGTATTGATGACTTACAATAGATGATAAATTTTTTATTGATAGCCGCTCGGATTGCAGACGAGGAAAATGGTCATAGTTCCTGATATTTTATTCATTGACTTTCTTCTATGTTAAAAGATTAAAATCGGAGCTTCCATTAAGATGATGAAATATAACCACATCCTAACCTGCTGCTGCAGCAATAGATTATACTACGGGATTTATACCAACCGCTTTTAAATCGCATAAGAATCCCATAAGTTACACAGAACGCAATTGCATGATGCACCTCAGATTTGAAGCGAGATAACCAAAAGAGAAAATTGGCTTAACTGACGCATACAATTTGCTGCATGAATTTAACTGCGTTGCCCACCTGTACGTCAAGAACTGCATGGTGAAAGGCCGCTAAAATTTGCATGAACTCTCAGGCAGCTCACAGCTCTGATGATTCATGCTCAGTGTTGCACGAGTGCAGATATGATCTCTATTATTATAGTTTTTGAGAACGAGATAAGGATGGCATGTCACTATTTGTGATGCAGCGTTCTTAGCCCTGAAGAACAACATGAGCCTCCGATGGACCTGTTGCTTTCGTCTCAGCGATCAACACCTCGAGAATACTAATCCTAGAGCAACAAGCCAGTATTGTTTGATCGTCAAATGTTTCAGGGCTGCAGATTCCATCAGAAACACCGATAGAGGAAAAAACAAACATGAATTAGAGCGATGTTATCCAGCTGTAAGTAGTAGCGGCAGCTCCAGAGGAAAAGAGCATATTGGCTTCTTGGCTCGGCACCAGGCAACTCCTGCGCCTCTTAGGTAGGTAGATCTCTCGGTTGCAAGACTGCCTATTTGCCTTTATGATTTAGGGTGAAGACCAAGCAGTTATGGACCAAAGATGAGCGAGATTAGCGGTCTCGCTGTTAACGAGGTGCTCTGAAACTCGCCCAAGCATCGCGGCTGAAGAGAAGATGCCAGCCTCGCTGATCTGTATCTGAATCTTAGCGACTTTCAAAGACGGAGATGACCAGGGGGCGACTAAATGAGTGCCGGTGAGAACATGCTAGCCTTTGTTTGAAAATAAATTAAATTAACGATGATGTCCTCGGACATCTCACAAAAATTAACGTCTCAAATCATCATGACTGGCAAACATCGACTGAAAATTTACTATTTTTTTAACGGAAAACATGCTTTCATTCAAGTGGTGGGAAAATCTGGACGCATTTCGGATGGAAATAAAAATAAAATAAAGAACTTGTGGCTCTCAGCAATCCGTAGCTCAATTTCTGTGGGATGGAATTGCACCTCAACTTCTAACCGTATTAATTGCTAGTATAACGTTCCGTTGAGTTAAACGCAAAGTATTAACCATTATTGCTCATTAATATGTATGATTTACAGTTGAAACGTGTCTCAATAAGAAGTATTCAAGCCAATTTCAACGGAAAACATCTAGAAATAAAATACGTACAGAATGTAAAGTGGGGTTTAAATTTCAGTGCAGATAACCGATGTGAGGATTTAGAGAGCGCTGTTTTGTAGGCTTCATGTCGTCGAGAACACGTCTCGTAAGCTGTCATCACTGGCAGATATAATCTGAGCAGCAACACACATCCTTCTGGTGCTTTTTTGCATCTGCACACAGCGTGAAATTACAGACTTCGTGCCGCTCTTTTCTTAACTAGCCATACACGAATAAAAGCGCTTATTTTGAATGACGTTTGCGAACAGTTGACGCCGTGAGAGAACTGTAAAGTACTGAGTTTGATTTAAGTTTGCTAACAGTTGACTACTTACGAATTAACACACACTGCTTTTGAATGAACTCGTGCACGTGTTAACTTAACGTATACGTATGCATACAAACGTACACGTTCAAGAACCATGAAAAACATAGGTGAATGCTATATGTTTTTCGGCTAATATGTAATCGTAAATGCTTACTAGAACTGCATTTGAGCTTTTTTTCGGAGGAATGTATACAGAAGTTTTACCAAACGCCGCTCAAGAATGTTGTTAGTTGAACATTGTAACAAATTTCAGAAAGTGTCTATGAATATAACTCAATTAAAAAACCCTGCTTCTATAAGCATTTTCTTAAATTACGCTTGAGTCGAATGATACTAACGAATGATCGAATGATACATTCACGTAACAATGTGCAGATAATGTTAAAGAAGAATGTATGTAAACATATTCAAGAAGACTATTTTTTGAGGTGCATACTAGTTGAAAATCTATAATATTTATTCAAGAGATCGTATAATAAATCCTGAACCGATTTCTAAATTGGCCACTCGACCAGTTATGAAATCAGATTTGTGAGGCAATAGCGGCCACGATTATCCATCCTCTCAGTCAAACGTCATTTCAAGAGCGACTTTCTCACCTCATAACGCCAAATTTAGAGCCTATAACATTCAAATGAATCGGCATCTTTGGTAGGTCCTTCTGCTCTTAAAATCTCCCCATGTTTTTATTGCTTTGGGTCAGGCGAGAAATATCGCCGGGGCTCAGGATTGTAGGATGTCAGTACCCTAATTTAAGGGATAGTGATGTGGACCTGCCAAACGTACGTTAATTCAGCACCAATAAGTGATAACTATGACACTTGCTAGCACGCTCCTTCACACACGCAAACATCAGTGATCTTAATCTACGTACATTGTTCACTATTTCTACGCACTCGGAAGATTCTTCAGTTTACCTGAATATTTCCGACTGTAAGAAGATAGCTTCTGCTCATGCATGACCGACAAGATGATACGTGATAGAGACTTAATTTTTGTTCAACCTGACACCGTGTGTTTCGATGACAGCAACGTTTGGTGTCGGCCTCACCAATGATCTTCTTTTTAGCTTGTGGTAGGAGTTAAGCATCGATTGGTCTGTTCCTTTCAAGAACACGAGAACGGCGTACATGAGAAGACTCAATCTTGAATTTCGATCAGCATTGGCACCTTTGAACAAGTGAGCTCGAGCTTGGTTTACACGCCAGCATGATGGCCGCAGGCATCGACTGATGCTTGCCATATTGGCTTTGATCGAAGATTAACGAGAACTCAGTCTACCGTGTAATGGACACCTTATATCCAGCGGCTTTTGGCTAAGGTAATATCTTGACAAACGAATTGAGTTCTTCCATAGTTGCGGATAGCTTGTGCCATTCATTTGTATTTATCTTAATTCCTCACGTCATCCGGTTGAGGGTTCAAGAGTTTTTCGCAAATGAGGCATTATTTTTACTGTAATTTCAATCATGCCAGCATGATATCTCGATTTTCTCCGTCACCAGTAGAACATTATTCAATCTTGTTTCCTCTTGCCAACGAATTTCAATGAAAAAATTTTCTTGGATCTGCTCCCAACAAACTAGACCGTCAAGCCAAACTTTGATTTGTAGATAGTATACTATATACTTTACTAGAACCTGCTAACACGTTCGAATTTCTTCACGGTCACCATTCCAATTACGTAATAATAGTGATCCGTCAGTTATACACTCAAAGGGACGGTATTGTGTGAACAACGCACAAGTTGTCCAACGCCGAGACTAATCGAGACCATCTACAAAACCAAGAACCCCGGTAAAAACGTGCTATCTGGCATCCCATCAGCGGGGCCACGATACCATCAGATCGCTCTAGGTCCCAGCCGCGGCTGAGTTGGCTGCGGCAGCGAGAGGAAGATAAGATCTCGGCCAGAGTCGGGTTGGCGAGATACCATCTACTCGCACCCTGTCCTGCTTACATAGATGGGCTAAATCTGCGCATTCTCAGTCTACGTTTGTTCCTCTACTTATAATAATGAACGCGAAAACATGCAACCACATAACATTATCGCTTGGTACATAGATTGATTGTATGGTGTCGTTTAAAGTCTGTCAATTTCCACCGTCATACAGGGTCATTTGCCGACACTCATTATCGGCTCATCTGTTTAAACGTTTGCTGTTCTTTAGCAACAGTAGTGGTGGTATAGTTACGACCATGATCTTTGCAGAGTTTCCAGTCATTGACAAGTGTCGTCATTACCTCAAGATCAGGATTGTCTCAAGATCACGGTGGCATTTTGATTGGCAACAAAAATCTGTAACTCCATAGTATCGATCTTTACGCTATAGTGTCTATTTCATCGGATTTTGTTCCACAAACTCATCATAAACGTCGTAAATCAAAGGCGGTTGTAATCGTCACATACTTGTTTTTTTTTTTTGTTGCTCGGAAAAAATCTTCATTTCTATTTACGTTTTGGTTGGCTAAATGAATACTAAGTATTTTCTCATCTTCCGTGTCTTATAATTCTTCTTCCCGAAAGTTACTTCCGGAAGAAACACCCCTTCTGATATTTAAATTATATAACAAATAGCTTAAATGGACGTATTCTGACCTCTCAGGTTCTTGTTAATTACTTCAAGAATTTGTAGATTTTTTATCCAGTCTTGTATGGTCATTTGGTGCGGTTGGTTGCGTGCCGCCCCATAGCTGCTAACAAGCCAGGCACCGAGTCTAATGGCAGAGCAAACACTCCAGCCGGCTGTAGTTTCCCCTATAGTTTACCCGTACGCACCGTGGCTTCAATCACGATACTGTGTTACGTTGCATCTTCTTTAGCGTTATTTTTTAACCTGGTGATGAAAATTACATGCACCAAGTTTTCCTATTGCGGTTTATACGTATATCTGATGAACTGCGATTGAGCTAATTCACCTCACTTTTTCGATTCAATTCCTCAATTTCAACCAGCCGTAGGACCAGCCTCCATGAAGCGGGAAATTATAATTAGGTATTTAGAAGGATATCAAGGTTTAGTGGCGGTTAACCTCGTTTTTATTCGAAAGAATCATATAAGTATGTTCCTTAAAATGTAGACCGTATAATTGAAAATAATTTTTAGATGTATTCGAAATGATATAGCTAGATATTCATGTTATCAATATTATCAGAACCATGAGATTTTTACACTACAAGACAAATATTAATTCATCATGACAAATTTCAAGTCTATTTAAATTCAATTTGGTGCACTATTTATTCGTGAAATTTAATCTGCGCGTTTCGTTAAAGACATGCTCTGCATGATCCAATACCATTTGAAGAAACGTATGCAAATCAATATTTATGATAATGATTGATAATAAATAAATTCTGGCACTTTATAGGCCATAAAACTTCCATCATTCTTTTGAAGTTATTGATATTATTATTTTATTCTATTAATTTATCAAATGACTGCGAGAAATTCACAACCCTCGTTATAACCAAAACAAACCTTTGTTGATCAGCGCTGTTTAGTGGAAGGCAACCTGGCATTGAATACGTTCATAGTTACGAGCTCACTTGACAAGCTCTGGAAATAACTAGCAATCAGTCTGTTCTTCTTTGGAAGTGAGCAGAAGACGACGCAGCAAACGAACAAAGAAGAGCCGGGCTGAGAACGCAAAGTGGGTATCGAGTATCTCTTGCATCTTGACGTCTCTTCGTCAGATAACGAAGAAAGACGTGTTCCGATGTTACCAATGAGGAGCATGCATGTTCTGACGTCCATCCGTCCCTAGTGCAGCGACCAACTCGCATGTCCCACCGTGGCTGCTGGATGTGCTTATGTTCGTTTCAGCCACGCACGGCTTCTGGCATCGACACAATGATTGCAGGTTGAGTGTTAGTTTACAGGAACGACGTTCGGCATGCCATCGGCTGGCTGACTCCAATCTAGGCGGAGCATCACTGGATGTATCTTAGCCACGTTATGGCGCTTATTTTGTGCGATTTAATAAGCGATATATTTTTTTCTTGTCTCGATCTAACGAATTAGCAGCTTTATCCTCAATCACACTGTACATTTGATAATTTAAGTAATTGATTATGCCCATTCATCAAGAACAGACGTCCAACAGGAGTCGCTGTTTCACTGCATCCCCCAAATAACCGCTAAGTACCCCAAGAATAGTTCAATATCCGCAAAATATCTTCTAGATCTCCATTGTCACCAATTATTACTCTATAGTACCCGAGCCTTATGCATTACATTAATGTGTCTCAGGTTGCTCCAACGATAACCCTACAGTCCATCCCTCACCAAATCCCCGCAACCCTATCTTCCAATTCCCTATAGTCCCCTCCACGTCACCCTTCCCCCATACTCATCACCTCCGTAGAGATAAGATCGTGGCCCCACCGCTCATGCAAGTCATAGGTTCTCGCTCGCCCTCTGCTTATTTCCATATCTTCGAGAGGTCTAAACGAACTGCAAAGCTGCCACGTCTCGTCTACACCCTTATTAAAATGATAATCTGCCTCTAGCTCCGCTGCCTCTGCGCTGCTGATAAGGAGCCTTCTTTCTGCCTCTTCTTAATGTGATCATCACTTGACGCCTTCAGTGTCAGGAGCAGCTCATTCTTGCCGAGTTGGTCTGGGTGATGACAGCTTCCCTAATCATATGCAAATTTTCGTCCAATCGTAACGCCATTCCATCTTAACAAGGCTATAACACTGCCTAGGTGAGTGACGCAAGGTTCAGAAGCTCTGGGTCATGGGATTCAAGTTTACAAATAACACAGATCAAAAGCTTTGAAACAATAAAAAATAAAGGTCTGAGCTGTTGAAATTTGTCAAGAGAAAGTAAATTCTTTTAGTATCAATTATAGCCGCTTAAATTTAGCATGCGAAATTTAAAATTTATGATATATATTGAACTTTATCATGCATTAATTAGATCCTGTTATTCACAGCTACTTTGTATCCAGAAAAACTCCTCTATATTTTGAGAGGGGAAAAACACATAAATTTCGTAATTTAAAATCGTTAAGAAATTTCCCATTATCTATTTTAATCCTGCATTTTTCATAGCAAATCGATAGGACTAAAACTCGTCATAAGATAGGAGGTGAGAAGAGTACAATGAGCATCGTTCTTCTGTTATGTCGCTTGTAAGTCATCATAGAATGGCGTCGGTCGAAGCAAAAACCGCTAGCATTTTCCTAACTCAGCCAGAGCAGGGATCTAATGAAATCAGCGCTCAGGACGCGAGCTATGATTGATATTGGCCGATATGCCCGTTTGCGAAGGTGTTAATGGCAGTGCCTGTCGTAAAGCGTTCTCAGAGTTGTAGCTAAGTCCCTGTAACTGAGTCTTATCTACAGGGCGTCCCGACACTGCACCACGAACGCTCGCCCCCTTGTGTAAACTCGCTCCTCTGACGTCGTTCACAAAACATGAGTTGCGTGCCACCATTCAAACGAGACTCTGATGGATTGTAGTGCAGGCGTTAACTCTGTGCTAATATTTAAATAAAATAATTCATGCGATTTGCCCCATTCTCCGCCTAACGGAGCGAGCTGCTTGGAGCATAAAGACATGAGGCAGAATTCTCCTAAATCTTGCTGGCGGCAACGCCTACATTGTGAATCAGTTTCGTCATCGCATTTGTGATTTAAGACTCGATGCGCTTGGTAAGCATATCTCAACTCGAGCCTTATTGTGTGTCAACTCGCTTTTATAGGTACCCACAAAATCAAGAATGCGACTTAACAAAAAGTTTCCGTATGTTCATCCGTTGGACTGGTGAATATAATGATTATACATCTCAATGCCCTGACTCACGTTTTGCTGGAATAAAAACTTTTGAGAACACACTGAAATCATCTAGTGGTAAAAGCAATGTTAATGTGTATTCCCTGCATTTTCAAGTACACCATTCATCATGACAAGATGAATTCATGAGAACCAAGTTACTTTACTTCCACGTATACCCCAAATCTTGATGCGGCCAAAGGATGAACGTCGATCATGAACAAGAGTGGACCGCTCATATGTTCGACACGAGTCGTTCGCCTTTGTTTTGACGCTGCATGTAAACTCGCTTGTCTTGTCTTTTTAAGCCTTCAATATGCGAAGAGATAAGCTTGAGAGACCGAAGCGCCCTCTTCTCACCTCGTTGGAGGAGTTCATCACATCAGCGAGCTCATTGAGTCTCCAGCGTTGCAGAGGTTGCCGCGAGAAAATGACGGTCTTGAGCTGAACGGCCAAAGGTTCTAATCTGATAAGACGCTGTTTACGTTCCTTGTGGTCATAAGTCTTCGGAACAAATCGGTTCGCACCTACCACGCCAGAAGATAGCAAAATAAGCCCGATTCAATATTCGAAACGAGCCAAGTGCTGAAGTGTCGAGAGCTCTGTACGTTCAACACTTCATGCATATGCGTCGACATAATTTAATGTCGTGTCTAACAGAGATGCGAAAAAATTCGCACGAACATCTGTTCTTATCGCTAGCTGAACCATTTTCTTTTTCCTCCGTAGTCAGGCGTTCAGGATCTTTACGGCATCTGATTATGTTACGGAATTGAGCGGGAAAAAGTTCATTATCAAGTGCTTGAATTTTTACGATATACTTTACTGAATAATGTCGAATAAAGTTTAAAACTATTATGCCTTTGCAGTTAAAACTATAAAGAAAGTAATTTTGTCAGAAATTCACTTCATCGTTTTTCATTTCTTGTCGCAGCGAAAACAATTCATTCCTGTTCAGTTGAATCTACCATTCTCTTAAGATATAAAATCGAAATCTCTGGCATTATTTATAATTAGGTCTGGATGCATATTATACGTATTTATACGTATTAGAAACGTTATATATGAAAGTGCATGTGAACTGTTCACATAATTCATGTCTCGTTGGAAGAAGGAAGAATAAAATTTGTTTACCGCTTAGCTCTAAGCCTCATTCAATTAGAAATAAACCATGCAGTAAATGGCGACAAAAGATATGCTAAAACATTCACTAATCACTATTCAATCTTGGTGAAGCTAGTGGCAGGATCGGCCGGGGCTCGGATCATTACTCTCCTGACATTGAAGTCTCCAATTACTTAACAGAGAATCTGGTTCAACTTTTGATACAAAAGTGACATTAAATTTGATGCAAGCTATACTCGTGGTTACGGTCGTCATCTCCATCAAGAACTGGTGTTAAGTCCATGAGGTTACATAGAAATACGACTTCAGCTACATTTGAAATCGATTAGGGTATGATACATCTTTCGACAACACAATATGAGCGAACTGGAAATCCCTAACACTCTATTTCGTCCAAGATCCACTCGACGATGACGCAAATTACGAACGTCATGACATATTTAAGCTAAACAATTTCGGAATTCAAACCTAATTACAGAGTATAAATATGAGATTATTGGAAATCATGATAAAATCAGGCCTTTCTATGCTTTATAAAATCTAGGGCAGACTATATTCTAGCGTAAGTGGTAGTTTAAAAAAATTACGTTTAAATTGATGAAGATAAATGTTACGAGACGAATGAAAATACGTTAACATTTAGAAATTATTTTGACAATTCAACAATTAACACGTAAGAAATCTGAAAAAAATGCTCATTGATCATTGCTTAATTTTGGATATTCTGTGGCACTAGTATTATCTCTCAAGAAATAGCATTTCATTAAGCTATTTATAAGTAAAACATGTTTTAATTATTTCAAGGAAGAGTTCCCTTCATGTCAGTAGTAAGAATTTTTCGTTTTGAAAGGTATCAACCCCATGCAAAACTCGATCCCTTGTAAAAATGTATTCACAGTTAACACGTGCATGAGTCTGGTTTAGAACGTAAGCGTACTAACTTATGCTGAAAAGGGAGTAAATGACGAACTAACTTACTAATAATCGTACTAATTATCAAACTAACCAAAAAAAAAGAACAAAAGACGGCAACCCCAAGCAGCAGCCAAACTCCGACCACTCTCCTCACCACGCTCGGCCGCCCGCTCGTATGTCAGCCGAGCTAGCAGTTCTTGTTAACACCTCGGACCGCTAATTGTACGTTATACAACGACCCTATGAGCCGGACTCTGCTTGCCTTTTGGGCCCCGCTCGTTCGTAGGCAACCGGCTTGGAACACCTGTAATTAACCTGTCCTACCTGCTAAATCGCACCCATACACGGCACGGGAAGCGTTACTCAGATTAGTCGCGGTAGGGAACCACTCGTGCATGTGACCCTGCAATCTCGCTCATGGAAACTTATTGGTTCACTAATCGATGACTTTAAGGTGGCGTCAATGCTCCTAGAGCTACTCTAAGCGCATTCAAGTGTTCAATAAATTCTCACCCTTGGCTGGGACACACAAGAATGCGGGAAACGTGGATCTGGCGCGATTTCAAATATTTTCTCTGCTAGAAAGTCGTTGAGCACATAACAGAGGAGTGTAGAATTTCTGCAGAGCATCCCTTGCTGCCACGGAAGACAGAAACAATGAAATTATGAAACAAATAATGCTTTATTCCTTATTGGTCCTTGCGAAGAGAAAAAAAAAGAGAGGCGCAACAGGTTGAACTCGACGCTCATTGACTTTACGATAGGTTGCTTTTGACGAGCAAACGTTGTACTCAGTCCAGACAACGCGGTACCTAAAATTAAAAAGTTTTAGGGCTTTGTTATTTGTTATTTTTGTTTAAATTAACCTTTTTGCATGAACGTTAAACTGAGATTTGTACTGAAGAAACATGGGTTGGGATTCCAGCAAACCTTTCAACACGTACTGCGTTTAGTTCGTGGAAGCAATGCTGACGGAACTTTTCCAAAAAGATATCCAAATTACATTAAATTTAGAAATCAAACATGAAATCATTTCAACATGCTTTCCTGTCGCCACTGCAACCTGTCATGTCTACTCATCTTGTAATTATGATTTACAATACAACACTATAATTTTTTCAGCGTTACGTATTAATTGCGTTGCTATAATACAACAAACTAGTTGTCGTAAAACCGCCAACATGTTGCCAGCATGCTGCAATTATTCTGCCATCGCTGCCATCGTGCCACCGCCATTCCAGCATAACACTTTCATCATGTTGCTATGAACTGATCCCGTCAAGACTCATGCGTCATGACCCATCATCACATGCTTCATCACAACCGGTATCAGCGCGCGCCTCCATCATTTGAAGTTTATCGGTGCCTGCGATCCATTGTCGGCATTAATTCTTCTCTCTCCCTCACCTATGCTCTATTATCACCCAATTACCGGACCCCATTGACCTTCACCCTATCGCTACATCCATCGCACTATCGATATACAGTCGTCATTAGTGCTCTGAACGCCATGCATTTTGTCTGAGCTCTTATTAACAAATTTCGCTTACAGCTAGTGCGGGGTGGAGAAACCACATTCAAATTAGAAATTTGTGTGTTTCCAATTTTCATATCACTTCCTGGAAATTCAGTATTGCAAACTTTAATGGTTTTAAGCTAAAGGTATTTTTATTAATTCCTACTTCACCAATTGCATGCTTCACAAAGTGCACTCCATCGCCGTCTAAGTTTCATTTTCTCTTTGACTTCATTCGCCACACTGCCAATGAAGATTCGTAATCAAAGATATTGACGTTCTAGCGTCTCTATTCAAATATCTTCCATCTCGCTACCATCCTAACTAATGACTATTATATTCGGGCAAATGTTGCGTTCTTTAGGGGCTGCTCCACTTCTTTGCATAATTTACATACGCAGCTACCCATTTACGACGCATGCTACTTTATCTTATCTCTCTGGCCACGTCCTACACAAGCTATAGGACTGCGCAATCCGATATCACTGCGTGCTTTACTGCGCAACCACAAACCGATCAACCGTAATCGGTTTTACACTAAAATTGATCACTGATAACTCTAATGCTTATAAAAGAACAACCTTAGAGTCATAAATTGCATAAGTGTATGGAGGTAACCAATGGATTTAATGGATTTAGCCTGATTTATCGGCTTGGTGGCATTGATCTGTTTCGTGGCATTCATTCATCGGCTCGGTGACATTCATTCTTTGCTCAGTGTCATTCATTCATCTGCTCAGTGTCATTCATCCATCGGCTCAGTGGAATTCATTCATGGACTCGTGGAATTCATTCATGGACTCGTGGCATTCAATCATCGGCATTCATCATTGGTTCAGTGGCATTTATTCATCGGCTCTGTGGCATTCATTCATCTCTGTGAAATTCAATTCATTCATCGGCTTCGTGGCATTCATTCATCGACTCCTTGGTATTTAATCATTAGCTCTGTGGCATTCATTCATCGGCTCTGTGGCATTCATTCACCGGCTCTGTGGCATTCATTCACCGGCTCTGTGGCATTCATTCACCGGCTCTGTGGCATTCATTCACCGGCTCTATCGGCTCTTTGGCATTCATTCATCGGCTCTGCGGCATTCTTTCATAGCTCCGTGGCATTCATTAATGGCATCGTGGCATTCATTCATCGACTCAGTCGCATTCATTCATCGACTCAGTCGCATTCATTCATATCTTCGTAACATTCATTCATCGGCTCTGCGGTATTCATTCATGGCTTCGTGACATTCATTCATCGGCTCAGTCGCATTCATTCATATCTTTGTGACATTCATTCATCGGCTCAGTCGCATTCATTCATATATTCGTGACATTCATTCATCGGCTCCGTGGCATTTAACGGCTCAGTCGCATTCGCAGACTTCAGGGCATATTATTTACAAATTACAAAATTAAGATAAACAATCCTAACCTCAAAGTGACATCGCTCGACGTTCAGGTTTCAAATAAGGAAGAGATATGATATTATTTTAATTCTGACTAATTAATTTGCATAGTTTTTGTAACAGTTTTATTTATATTTGATCACAATAGGGCAGAAATCTATTATTTTCCACAATGGGATCTAGAGAGGAGTTCTTTTACTGGATTAAATGGTAGTTTTTCATCAAAGAAAAACATTTCCATTTAGTTCCTTGTCTAAAATTATATGGTAAAATGAATACATCCGTTGACTGTATCGGCCGCATTTTAACTATTCAACAAGACGCAAGCTGATATCAGTCAGCTGATCATTAATTTAAAAAAAACATAAAAAGAATAAAAATCAAACGGGCATCAAAGCTCACAAAATATCATGAGTCACACAAAGTATATTATACGGTTTAATTCAGTTCACTAATTCTTAGTCGAACTTCACTTTGTGTTTATGCTGCCCTGGCCTTCGACTCCTCTCCTACGTCTCGGTCGACAGAATACATGAACCGAATGACGGACATCCGCCATCGAAGTTTCGAAACTTACCAAGTTCCAGCGATCGATTCCAGATTATCTTGTAACTTTTCTAAAATTGTTTGGTAATCTTTCAAATTTAAGGTTTAATTCATTCATCGTGAACTCAAAATGAATGATAAAAAGATATATAAACAATAAGGTATCTTAAACGCATATATAATAATTTGTTTATATTTATTAATTTGTATCCACAACTTCCTTCCATTTATTTTATTTCCGAATCAAAATAAATTCTTATTTGCTCTCAGAAAATTACGTATCCTTGTTAGAAATCAAGATTTCGCGCAACTCACGAATTCGAAATTTCTTCCCATAAAATAAGTATATCATTAATACAATAAAATTTATATTTTTCGCTTCTAGAAATGATACGTCTTACAATTTTAAACAGAATTATACCTTATCATTAAAATCGAATTGCCTCATCCCTTCATCAATAAAATTTAAGTCAAATTCTTTTTTGGACGCTTCCTAACATTACAAGCTCACTCACTCATTAACAGTTCTTCTCATTTCAAATTTACATCTCCTTACAGTCGACTGGGAACTGTACTTTCTTTTCAATGAAAATCATTAATTAAATTTTCCTTAAATTAGCAGTTCGCAATATGAATTAAAATGCAAATAAAGACAGACTAGTTGTGATCTTACCAGTGAACAAATAGTAAAAGCAAAAAATTTGTCATCTTTGTTAACAAAATTTAATGTCAAAGCTTCAGGCTACATCAAGATAACTTTAGCTAAAATTCTGAGTTGAGGACAATAACAGATTCAAATTATTGTTTAGCCGCGACCTAAAGTTAAGATTTTCCACGGCCACGCTTGAAAAATAAATGTAGCTAAAACGCAGCAATTCAACACTGAGGGGACGATAAACGGTAAACCATTATACGAGAAATTAAATATCACTGCTAACCATTACATTATTACTTTAAAATTACATTCTTTTACCGTTAGTAGGCAGAGAGTCAACTTGTGCTGTGAAATTTCAATTATTAGTCACAAATTTTGAATGCACCATTAGCCGCAATAGGGTAATATTACATCGATAATGTGCATACATATAGGCTATGAAAGGTACAGTTAAGAAAGCAAGTGACAATATACAAGAACTCTGAATTTTTACCAGATGTCAGTGTAACAGCTTTAATTCAATTATCCTCTTTGATGTGTGCAATTCTATTATACTCGTATTATTTAAGCCGGCCGCAGTGCCGCGTCTCCCGAAGCTTGACGCCGGCAAGGCAGCGTCGGCCAGCACTGCTCTGCTCCTGCCCTGATCAGAAGATACCGCGCCAGACGTACAACCGCCCCCACCCTGAGCATCCCACACCCCTTCTTCTCGGGCAAGATTTAATTTAGATAAACGTAAAAAACTAGAGCCTCGAGACGAGGTGCTGATAGCTCTAGCCCGTTTCTGCTGATAGCCCTCCACTCTGCATGCTATTGTTAAAAAGTGCCGACTCCCGAGACAGCTTATGAGATCTGAAGGTCCTTCTCGACGCATTCGAAGGCGACACTCAGACTTCATGCTTAGCATGTCGCCCAGCAGTCTTTAGTCTTTGCTAGCTCCAGTACTTAGCTTGTATTTCCTAACTCTGTATTGTTACGTTATATTTATGATATTTATCAATCATATACGTATACGCCTGACGAGTTTAATTGCCATGGATTCTTTGCTAGCTGCAGTACTTAGCTTGTATTTACTGACTCTGTATTGTTATATTATAGTTATGATATTCATCAACAGTCAAATTCGTATACGCATGACGAGTTCGCCATGGAGTCTCTGCTATCTGCACTGGCTATTACGTAGATTGTATTTACTATCTCTATTGTTATGTTACAATTCTGACAATCTTTAACACTCACATACGCATATGCAAATCGAGTTCCGGTATCGTGAGCCTTTGTTGTGCCTGTATTTATAAGCTTCTGAGCTCTTGGATTAAAATTAATTAGTAAAGCTGTCAATAATAACTGCGTTGGAAATAATAATAACTTCTGAAAACATAAATAACTTCGTGTTTTCCGCACTTTTATCACGTCCTAATACTACGCGCATTTGCGAGCTCTTTCCCTGATCGCAAGCCTTATCCAAAATGCGCACTTCTACGGCACTTCGTGTTTTTAAATGAACGTGATCTTGCCACACCAAACGCTCAGTGAATATAATTGTATTTGTTGGCTACAGTTCCCAGAGTTTACGTCACATCCTCTAATCCTTTGTATGCAGCGTATCTAGTATCATAGCAAGCCACTCTGTTTATGAAGATCTTCCATTAACAAAATAATCCGCTCAGTGCCGAAAAAAAAGCGAATCAAACAATACCAAAAACAGATTTGTGTTTGCAAAACGTATGACACGTTTAAATCTTTTATAGAGCAATGCTAAACACAGGCACAGAAAAGCTACAAATTGCAGCAGATCACGTGGATTAAGTACAGTGAATTTGATAAAAAAGAAGCATCAGCAAAACACGCACAAAGCTCCCTGCGTGCAACGGTCTTTCGTTGAGCTAAAATAGATTATTTTCATAAAGAACGCAAGCTTTTCGAGCTCAAAAATGAAATTATTTTGTCTCTATTTCCGTTGAGGATATTTGTTTTAATTTCTAATTCTATATTATACCGATGGATTCATTCATTGATGTAGTTTACTTTTTAAATGGAGGTAATCATGTAATTGGTAATTGCTTAAAATTTCTGTTAGAGTGAGCATATTAATCGAAATCCATCGTAGTCCTGAAAAGGAAAAACTTGTGAGTTATTTGCGTAAAATATTGAATTTCTTGACTTGAATAGATATTATAGCTCTAACTATCTAATAATAATAATAATACATTTTTAATTAACGAAGATTTTTACTTTATTCTCATGGCAATAATTATGAACAATTTTTTTAGAGCATTCAGACACTTGCTCAGACGCCGACAACTGGAGTGTCAGTAAATGGCAGGAACGCGTGCGTAATCTACAGGCTCAGCTTAACTGTTTCGTTTAAAATCTAATAGTATATCTACTGTATAATTTATAGGTTATATTTTAAATTACAAAATCAAAATTCGAAAGCCCCTAAGTCGAAAATTAAGAATTCAAGACTTGGATTCTGAATACTTTGCTCCAGGAATCGGAATTCAAAAACGCCTAATTAGTATCCTTAATTCATAATCAACAGGCCGCATTAATATCGTCCTGCTGCAATCTCATCTATAAAGAAATTATTGTTAAGATTCAATAGAGTTTCCGAGGCGCAAGATACCGCGGTAAAACTACGCGGAAACTTGAATCTTAGGCCAAAGTAGTCGGTGCCAAACATTGACGTGTTTACGCGCGCACGAACGTGTTTTGATCGTGTTCTTAACGTCTACGAGAAAACACTGCAGCTCGAAATGATCGCAGATAACACGCTGCAGTATGTGAGACGGCGTGATTGATAACACGCTACAGTTTATCAGAGTGTATGATTGATGATAACACGCTGCGGTATGTGAGCGTGTGATTGCTGATAACATGCTACAGTCTATCAGAGCGTATGATTAATGATAATACGCTACGGTATGTGAGCGTGTGATAGATGAAATCACGCTGCGTTATGCGAGACCGTGTGATTGATAACACGCTGCTGTTTGTTACAGCGTGTTAGAAATCATCTATGATAATATCCCCTAAGGGAAAATAACACAACCTATGCTCAATATTATAACGGTATTAAAGTATAACAAAAGCAACGTAATTCCTTAAAAATGTTTCTGCCTCCTCCAAAAGCAACTCAACAGGAAGGGAAAAATTGTATTAGTGTTGAAAATTACCAAGCTATCAATGGGTAATTAGTCCGCCATGGTAGTTACTTTAATGCGAATAATTATCTACGAAGTCCCAATTTAAATAAAACTAAAATTTTAGGTTTTGTGTTGCTTAACGTTATTATTTATCTCACAGGTAGTTTTCTATGAGAAATATCGCCTACTAAAATAGTGGGATTCATATAACTTACGCGAACGGGACAGATATTTCAATCGCTTAATTATTAAAGTTGATCAACCGGGATGCGGCTCAGAAGACATACGAAACTATTAAAAAATATTTAAGACTGGGAAACATTGTCCGAGTATTCCATAAATGCAAGAGCATTGAGGAGAAGAAAGATTGTGAGAAGGAAGCTTGAGTAGGAAAAGCAAGCTAGAGTAGGAGAAGGAAGCTAGAGTAGGAGAAAGAAGTTGGAGTAGGAGAAGGAAACCAGAGCAGGAGAAGGAAGCCAGATTAGGAAAAGAAAGCTTAGGTATGAGAGGGAAGCTACAGTAGGAGAAGGATGATAGAATATCAGAAAGAAGCTAAAGCATGAGAAGGAAACTAGAGTAGAAGATGGAGGCTAGAGTAGGCGAAGGAAGCCGGAATAGGAGAAGGAAGTTAGACTAGGAGAGGGAAGATAGAGTAGAAAAAAGAAGCTAACGTATGAAAAGGAAACTAGAGTAGGAGATGAAAGCTAGAGTAGGAGAAGGAAGCCAGAGTAGGAGAAGGAAGTTATAGACTAGGAGAAGGAAGATAAGTAGCAAAATGAAGCTAAAGTAGAAGGAAGATCTTGCTGCTGAAGATCCCCTTCAGCAGAAAAAAGCTATAAAGTAGGAGGAGGAAGATAGAGTAGCAGAAAGAAGCTAATGTAGGAGAAGGAAGTTAGACTAGGAGAAGGAAGATAGAGTAGCAAAAAGAAGCAAAAGTAGGAGAAGGAAGATAGAGTAGCAGAAAGAAGCAAAAGTAGGAGAAGGAAGATAGAGTAGCAGAAAGAAGCTAAAGTAGGAGAAGGAAGATAGAGTAGCAGAAAGATGCTAAAGTAGGAGAAGGAGCTGTCGATATCAACTTGGACTGTTGGAAAAAACTCGGAGCTCGCAGCATGCTAGAAAACCTTGGGGCTGATTTTAATATTAGATAAGGCGAGATGGAGGCTGATACGAGGGCGAAAATGGCAGGCGATAGCAGGGATACGTCCGTGCTGATATGAGCTGATGATGTGGCTGATGATGTAACGTGATGTGATGATGTGATATGTTGTGATGATGTGCTGTGTTGTGATGATGTAACGTGATGTGATGATGTGCTCTGTTGTGATGTTGTGCTGTAAGGTGATGCGGTGTGATGATGTGACCTGAGGCTGGATGTGCTGTGTGCTGCGATGTGCTGTGCGGTTTGATGAGCTGTTTGTTGATGCGGTGTGCTGTACTATGTTGTGATGGTGTCGTAAGGTGTGTTGTGTTGATGTGCTGAGAAGTATGATGTGCTGTGTGGTGATAGTGCGTCACGTGGTAGTGATGTGTCATGCTGTGATGATGTGTTGTGCGAGTTGATGTGCTATGTGATGATGTGTAGTGGTGTAATGTGTTGCTTGCTGACGATGTGTCGTGTGGCTGGGATGTGTGGTGTAGTATCCCGCGAACGCAGATTGCTAGCATCGATAATTCTTCACTATTTTACTTCAATTAATTTAGTTTAAATAAAAAATTCGCGACTTTTTTATTGCTTTATTTTAACCCGTTGGATCTTGGACACATTCGAAACAGGAAAATATACGTATTGATCATCGCGCTGTTTTCTGAAAATTTTACGGAGCCATTTTTGGAATTTCTGAACCATTTTTGAAAACAATCGTGCACTATAAGGAGTTTATAAGTATAGCCTCGTGCGTCTCATGTGTTTAAAATGAGTTCGAATCGCGAGCTGGTTTCCTTCATGGACTTGGATCTAAGCCAACCCTAATAGCGTGGCTTCACATTAATGCAGATAGAGTAAATATCTTTCCATAAGCGCTTTGTATGATCATTTTTTGGTCAACCTATTCTTTGGTACACATGACTCAATTACGTACGAAAAAAGATTGAAGATATGAAAAAATGACTGAAAAGCCTTGAATTTATTTATAAATTTATAACTTCCAAATAAGTTGTATTAGTTAGGTGAATCAGCGTCGCTTGATACGGTAAATTCGAATCGCTAAGCTCCAGCACTTCTTTACGGCAACTTTAACCGATTAATAAATAATGCGAAACCGTCCGATTACATATTGAAACATCGTTGCCACTTACTTGAAGAATATGAATGTAATTGCAAATTATAACCGTGAAGAACTTAACCCCTTGAAAAATGTAGGAATAAATATATTTTTTAATGCGGAAATTATAATAGATTTCATCAAGGAGATTGTATATAACCCTCTGTCTGTCCATCCAGTTTCAATACGCTAGCGGTTGCCATGTTCCGCTCACGTTTCTCGAGTATCGATTTTTCCAATTTTTATAGACATAATGCAAGACAAATAGGTACTGATAGTACATATTTGAATCTGTCATTGCTAATTCTAGCATTCCTAACATGTTAACAGCACTCTGAAAACTGAATGGGAAATAATGTCCTAATACAGTAGTGACCCTTTGTAACACAGCTCGAGCACGGTTACGCCTTTTACCGGGTCAAAATGTGTCAGGATAACCCATGGTTGAATTAATACAATATATTAATTCAACCATTAGGATAACCCACACAAGTGCATCGCTATTCGATCAGCCAGAGACTCACTAGTTTCTGTTGGTGCAATGATGTGAATAGGACGAGCAGGTTACGTGGTGTTTTCTGTCCAAGGGTGAAGAACATTTTCACGGTGTGGCTAGCTTACATAATGTATTTAAAAATTGCGTTTTTACTTGACAATTATAAATATTACTTACCAGTCATTACTAATTCATAGATATGTATACACATATATGTGATGCGATCCTAGCTTTTTGATGCACGCAGTTACGCACCGGTCACTAAAACAACATTCTCAGCGAGAAATTACTTTTTTATATTACATAAGGCTGTCTTTGTACCGGAAATCTGGCAGCCAATCGTAATGTTTGTTCAATTAACACACAGTCTGCTTTTCACGGACAATAATAATTCTTTCATAGTTTAGCGAAGGTAATTGTGAGTAACTATGAGTTCCAAGCGTTTATCCAGATTTCACATCCGCGAATCAGCTGACTTCACAACAATTTAAAACAACAATTATTCAATTGTTCAATTTTGAAGGAAATTTTTTACATGGTAGGCCCGAAAACCTGGTGCACCCAAATAAAAAATTAAGATAGAAAATCGATAAAAATTATGAAACGCATTATTGAAAATTGAAGCATTAATACAAAGCATTATGAATTATGATGAGAGCCAATTAAGAGTTTGATAATATCAAAAATAGCTTGTACGCGTATGTCTGGTTGCACAATGATTTGTATCGGACATACGTGCAGAAACTATGTTTGAAATTATGAAACTGTGAATATTTATTGGCTCCCATCATGATTCATAGTGCTTTGTATAAATGCTTCAATTTTCAATTATGTGTTCCATTATTGCTATTGATTTTTATATTTGTTTTTTTTTCCCATATCCAATTAATAAGATTCATAGAAAAATACATTGAATTTATGAAAATACGTTATTTTCGTATCATGTTTTAACCTCTAGAAGGTTCACGAATTCATTTTTATAAGAGTGAACTTGTCGACGAAATTTACAAAATTGCGACCACACACTCACCTGCGCTCACTAGAGAGTTTCAAAATAGTGCGTGACACAGAGTTTATGCCATTCATGATTCTGGTGAAGCATTGCGAAGAGGGTGACCTCAGAGTTGTTAATGATCGATCCACACCATTTACGATTCTGGAGTCAGGTTTTTATGAGGAATGCAGGTGGTCTGTGAGTTGTAAATGATTGATCTACTTCGCCATTCATGATTCTGATGTCACGTTTGAATTGAGAATGAAGGCTTAAGGCTCAATGCTTTTAACTAGAATTATTGATAAAAATTCTGGTATTACGCGGCACTGCATTGATCCGATAACGCTGGCCGTAGGCGCATCTCTCTCAATTCAAAAAATAAATGTTAAGACCCTGAAATTAACAAAGAAGATGCCGAATGAAAGATATTTCCCTGGGTCGCACTGCTTCATTCAATATCATACATATAGCCTTGGTAACTCGCATAAGCAACGATCTAAGACAAACTTTGAACTCAAAATCAGAAAAATTACATCCCCGGGGGGGATGTAAGTTTTTCTGACGACAAAATGACTCAAGGACTGAGCCACAGGCTGCATTGTACTTCTGTATTTTACTTGGTTGCGTGAAAGACAGAATCAAGTTGTTCTTAAAGCTGGTTATATTTATTCAAAATTCGAGTACGGATAAAATATAAAACAGGATCGATCGGCATCGCTCCTTCTCATGTGTTGCGGACGGTCATGCGATGCCTGCTTGGACCCTTCAGCATCAAAGCGAGGGCGTTCAGTGTCAAAACGTAAGGTATTCAGCGGCTAATTGAGGGCATTCAGTGACGAAGCAAGATCATTAAAGTGGCAAAACGAGAGCATTCAGTGGCGAAGCATAAGTATTCAGCAGGAAAGCGAGAGAATTCAGCGGCAAAGCGAAACCATTCAGCGATAAAGCGAGAACATTCAGCGACAGAGCGGAACATTCAGCGGCAAAGCGTGAACATTCAGCGGCAAAATTAGAGATCGTACAGTGGCTAAGCCAAAGAAGTCGGCGCCAGAGCGAAGGCATTGAATGGAATGAATGAGTTAATGAATGAATTAACGAATGAATGGATGCCTCGCCAGAATGTGAATGGCGCAAAGCTATAATAAAATTTGAAGCGAAATTTTTCACCTTCACGACTCTAAACATTTTCTGCTCATAAACGGTCCCGAAAATCCATAATCAGCCGGATATTTCCATTACGGAGAATTATTTCATTCATTGTATAATCAATAAGAATGTATTAAATTTATGATAACTCTGCTACATAGTCTCACCTCATGCCACGACGACAGACGAGTTGCAGCTAGGCGGAGCTTCGCAGTTATGAATGAAGAGTCAAATTTCTTCGGCTTCTTTGCTTGATCTTTTGCAGACGCTTAATAATACTGATACTTAATACCGATTAATAAAGTTTTGGTCACTTCTACATGATACCACTTCACGTCACATTCATGAACGTCATTCATCACTGCGTTCAGAATGTCACACATTTAATTCCAAACGAGCATGTGCAAAGATGTTTTATGCTATAAATATTTCAATCTGAAAGTATAAAGCATGAATTAAAAGCTATTTACTTATGTTTATTAACGTTCTTAGACTTAATTCGCCATAAAACGAGATAAATTTTTATTGACCTGCGTTAGTGAAAATCTGGCGTAAACTATGAGTTAATTTGTTTAAAATCCATGATATTTTCCAACCGTTCAATCATTTCTGCACTTTTCCAAACAAATATCGCTATCGTGTTTGGGAATTTCCAAGTTCCAAACAATGTCATTCAATTCAATGTAAAATATAATAAAAATCTTAATTTTTAGAATGATCCAGTCCAGCATAATGGAGAAACCCGCTTGCCGACGCCACCAGTTGTCAATTTTTCATCGCGACTAATCCACTCTACTTTAGATTTAATTTTTGAACCAATTGTTTGTAGATGCCTACATTACATAGTTATTTTATCGGAGGCTTCCAAAGATTCCGAAGTTATAGAGACGTCATGGCACCAGGAAAATTGACAAGAATAAAACTAACGTGTAGGGAAGGATGCAAACGAGGGTAGCGAAGGAAGCAAACGAGGGTAGCGAAGGATGCAAACGAGGGTAGCGAAGGAAGCAAACGAGGGTAGCTAAGGAAGCAAACGAGGGTAGCTAAGGAAGCAAACGAGGGTAGCGAATGAAGCAAACGAGGGTAGCGAAGGAAGCAAACGAGGGTAGGTAGCTAAGGAAGCAAACGAGGGTAGCGAAGGAAGCAAACGAGCGTAGCGAATGAAGCAAACGAGGGTAGCGAAGGAAGCAAACGAGGGTAGTGATGGAAGCAAAAGAGGGGAGCAAAGGAAGCAAACGAGGGAAGCGAAGGAAGCAAACGAGGGTAGCGAAGGAAGCAAACGAGGGTAGCAAAGGAAGCAAACGAGGGTAGCTATGGAGGCCGCCGCTCCCATTGAGGTCCCGGAGACCGCGGCGGCCGAGGTACGGACGCGACGAGGGCAGCGGAGGAACTGTTGCTGTTCCCTCGCCGCAACTGTCGTCGCGGGCCTACGCGCGCGCTGACGTGCAGCTGCAGGCTCTCGTCCTCGGTCCTTTGATGACCAATTGACGACAATCTGCGCGGGATGCGACGGCCGGCGTCCTGCGACGTGCGCTACGTCACCCACTGCCCGTCAGACGGCGGGTGACGTGAGGTGCGTTACGTCGCCCGGTGTCCATCAGACTGTGGGTGACGTGAGGTGCGGTCACGTCACCCGGTGCCCGTCAGACGGCGGGTGACGTGAGGTGCGGTCACGTTGCCCGGTGCCCATGAGACGGCGGGTGACGTTGGATGCGTTACGAAACGTGACGTTTTCCCGGAAACTCTCAATATTTACGTCATAATGGAGAGAGTAACTGATGGCCGTCGGTACACAGAATCACTGTAGCCATTTTCGGATAACCTCACACAACTGCAACAACTGCAACAACTGCAACAACTGCAACAACTGCAACAACTGCAACAACAGCATCAAATGCAACAACTGCAACAACTGCAACAACAGCATCAAATGCAACAACTGCAACAACAGCATCAAATGCAACAACTGCAACAACTGCAACAACAGCATCAAATGCAACAACTGCAACAACAGCATCAAATGCAACAACTGCAACAACTGCAACAACAGCATCAAATGCAACAACTGCAACAACAGCATCAAATGCAACAACTGCAACAACTGCAACAACAGCATCAAATGCAACAACTGCAACAACAGCATCAAATGCAACAACTGCAACAACTGCAACAACAGCATCAAATGCAACAACTGCAACAACAGCATCAAATGCAACAACTGCAACAACTGCAACAACAGCATCAAATGNGCACGACGCAACATCAGAGTTGCACGACGCAACATCAGAGTTGCACGACGCAACATCAGAGTTGCACGACGCAACATCAGAGTTGCACGACACATCATCAGAGTTGCACGGCGCAACATCAGAGTTACACGACGCAACATCAAAGTTGCACTACGCAACATCAGAGTTGCACGACGCAACATCAGAGTTGCACGACGCAACACGCGCCATAATATTGGACGCGGCTGGACGGAGGTCTTATCTCGCAGCCCAGGGCGGCTTGCTCCAGAGGCTGCGAGTGTCTGATAGCAGCACCTTTGTTGACCCTACGGGGCGCCGCCCCCCGCCCCTCCGTCCCGGCGGACCCTTACGGGGGCGCCGCCCCTCCCCCTCTCGCTGGACCCCTCCGGGGTGCAAACCGCCCGCCCCCCCCTCTACGTGGACCCATGCGAAGGTTCTACTGGCGAGTGTCCCTCACTCTCTCTGCCCGTTTCTCACTCTCCCTGCCCGTCCCTCGTCCCTCACTCTCCCTGCCCGTCCCTCACTCTCCCTGTCCGTCCCTCACTCTCCCTGCCCGTCCTTCACTCTCCCTGCCCGTCCCTCGTCCCTCACTCTCCCTGCCCGTCCCTCACTCTCCCTTCCCGCCCCTCACTCTCCCTGCCCGTTCCTCACTCTCCCTGCCCGTCCCTCACTCTCCCTGTCCGTCCCTCACTCTCCCTGCCCGTCCCTCACTCTCCCAGCCCGTCATTCACTCTCAGTTCACATCCCTCACTCCTGTTGGAGGCTCATACGTTCACTAATCACCATTCAATAATTTCGCAGCTTAATGCTTGAAAACGAATGATGTTCTTGATATATCCTATCGCCTCATCCACGGCTTATCGCTTCATTCCTGTTAAATCTTAATGAATATGATAAAAAGGAAGGCATGCTTGATCCTGTCCACCCTCGGCAAAAACTTCGACTTTTTATAATTTTATCAAAGTTTTTCTTGGCCTGTTCGCCATGCATTAAAGAGATCAGGAGCTCCTGAGTATGCATATCAAGGCAGGAGTTTTTTGCAAGGAGCGTCGCGTCTGTTGAGTGGTTTACCGGTGTCCGGTTTATCGAGTTATCGGGATCACGGCTGAGGAGTTTCAAGCCACCCTTGTAGCCGACGGTGAGGCGGGCTGCAGGCGTTACGAGAGCGGCAAGGGCGTGCCAAAGCCGTGATTACAACCAAGATTGTGGGCGCGGAGGACGTGGGTCATTGTCTGTCGTCGCTGCGATAGCTTCTACATCGTCACCTTAACTGCCTAATTGAAGATCATTAGCTTATAACCGGCGTGCCGTTCCATGAATGTATTAACTACTGAAAAGATGGATTTAAAACTCATTTGGTCTGGAAATTCAGATCATATATATCTTGATTCTTAGCCTTGGATAGTTATTTTTGAATTGCTGCATAACTTGAAGTTGTAAGCTCATTAGCTTATAACCGGCGTAGCGCTTCATATGGATCGTATATTAACTACTAAAAAGATGGATTTAAAACTCATTTGGTCTGATAATTCAGGTAATATATGTCTTGATTATCAGCCTTGAATAGTTATTTTTGAATTGATGCATAACTTGAAGTTGTGTTATACGGGATAAGCATGAGATTAAATTTAACGCAGTATTTAATTTCCCGATGGATATCGAAAATATATCGAGCAATTCCATACCTATAGCAAAGAGGAAAGTCGATCGAATAGCTTCAGTGGCGCGAGGATTGCGTAAGATAAATATAAATCCTAATAAAATAAGACTCAAATTTTAGAAACGCATGATAGATATTGACGCGCCGTTTAACTATCACACCTTATTTAGTTTCAACATATAGATGAAAATTTAGAATCTTCAAATACTCAAAAACTGTATCATTGATTGAACACAATGTGCATGATTACGTAAATATTTCACAATAAGTTTAACGGATGAAGGCAGGAGTATAGCTTCTCACAATGGAATTCGTAACCCTTTAAGCTTTAAACCTTAACCCTTAACCTTTATTTGTTGTCTGTATTATTTATCGCTGACTTGCATTAACATTAAATAATCTTATTGCGCGCGTCGTAACCGAATGTATACCTCAGACCTCTGGGTTACTCGGGAATTACTAGCGCGTATCAAGTTTTCATTAAATAACTACACTCATTTAGTCCAGAGATGAACTTCTATTCGAGTTTTTGTCTTTCAATTTTATCAAACAATCATTTACTTTAGATATAAATACTTTCGCTTGACTAAAATTTCGTGGTTCACACCAAACTCATTTATTTCAAGGATAAGCTTCCACTTAACTCCTAATGTTTTAGGGTTTACATCAAACAATCCCTCGTGTTCGTAACGTCTGCAAACCACGCCGATAACAGCACAACCTTTACATTATAGCACAATCAGCTGCCGATTTTCGTGGGCGCGTTTTTCCTTCCGTTAAAAAGCCAATTTATTGAGTGATAAGATCAAGTAAGCTGATTTAGGGAACTGGAGTCCGTAAAGCACCCTGAGCCGATGCTGAATTTAGATACATTAAGCCTATATCTGATTGTACTTATGTTGCTCAACAGAGGTCCCGTAAGCCAATATACTGAACGTATATACTCATGGTACGAACAATTTGAAGAGACCTGGTGATCGTCTGAAACTACAGCCGCACCCACGCCTGTCGAGTGAGCGGGGGGAGTATCGATGGATTTCTCTGACCCTGCTATTTTGCAGAGAAAAAATTACAGCAAACGAGAATCTGATTTCCGAATTTAGTAACGTCAATCAATTTCTTACAATTCTATTCTAAAACAGCTAAGGCAATAATTAACCTCTGCAAATATTGTGCTTGCAATTGAACCCATCTTTGGAACGATGCTTAGTGTTGAAGAAAAAAAGCGTACATATGATACGCTCCCGAGGACACTCCTGCACGAAGGATCTAATAATTTATTCCATAATTTATGGCGTATTCGACAAGCCTTAGAATTTATGAACGAAGAGCAAATATCTTGCGCATGCGCAGAGCACACGTCTCTCTCAATCGCACGCAGCTTTGGACTGTGGCTCATCATGCACCTGATAGTATCAGGCTTCCTTCAAAACACCTTTCACTTCTTCACGATAATTAATGTGAAGCCAATGCAGCATATCAGCACGAAGGGATCTAGACAGTGATCCGTCCCTTGGAACACTAGAGTCGTCCAAAGGACATAAATTGTTCCTATCCTACGCATAAATCTTGAGAAAGGCTTCTCCCATGAACAAGCCACCTCGGAGTTCAAGCTAGATTGTCGGAAAATGAACTGGGTTTTGGCTGAGGCAAGTGTCACTAGCTTGTAGCATGATCGTATTAGCATAGGAAATTTGGCTGCTATTGAGCTAAACAAAACAGCTGATTAGGAACACTCAAGTGCAAGAGAAATTGCTCAAGATTTTATCAGTAGTAGGAAACGGCGTCGCAGCCAGCGACCACACGCAGCGGACTCTCAGGTGTCGTCTGCCTCCTGAAAAATCTCCAGCATTCCGCAAATTTCTGAAAAGTTTTCGATGGAGAACTTCAAACTTCCTGAATGTTTGTTTAATGGAAGGCTGACATTATGCATTATTATTGTATGTTTCTTACATTATTTTGCATTGATCTATATGGGATAGGTGATTTTAGTTATTCAAGTTCAACCGCCTGTTTGTAGGCTCAGAGATTCTCCAGTAATTTGTCGTCACGCAATTAACTGACTTGTGTCTGGGTCACTAAAATGCTTAGCCTCGGATGCTTGCAAGACGTTATATTCAGCAGTAGCACGCTCAACTAAAATGCCTGTGACGGAAGTTCACTGAATCATCCATCGAAATTTTGTACCCTATCGAGAAAGACTCGTTGCGTTAGTAAATATTAATGTTAAATTTGAAAAGTACTAATTTCAAAACAACAATTTCAAACGATATTTTTAGCTACCACCAAGAGATACAAGCAAAAATTTCCTACCAAATAGCAATCATTTGGCACGCTAATATCTTTGATCTCCGAGCTCAAGTTACTGCACGAGTGGTTGACCCATGGAGGGTGTTTTTAAGCGTTAGCGAGCGGCCATTTTGGATGCTATCGCTGTTATCGCTGCGCAACGATAGCAAGACAATTACGGAGGGAGTGCGTTAAATAGAGATAAGTGCTTCGCTCGAGAAGGTTCTGTCTGCCAGACGGGCTTGATAACGATTCACCTCTTATATATACCTGCCTCCTCGGCGCCTATATACGGCCTTCTGTCGCAAGGGGATACTATGTTATAAATATTTCTTTATGTAACTTGCCTGCCTCTATGCCAGCCTCCACCTCAGTTTCTTCAGTGGCATTACAATATGTAACTTTCGACTATAGAACTTGAATATTATTTTTTTCACTTGTGTCAGCTCTACTTCTTCTATGACAGTGATGGTACAGACTTCAATGTGAAATTTTTATTGTTGTATCTTGAGCAATGAAGTCAGTCAGCTTTTCACATCTTGCATTCTTGTTCTTCGACAGGAACATGTAGAAGAAAAACGTTTGAATAAATTACATCTTGAGTGGCAGTTCCTGATGCATTACAAAACACTCTCTAAGGAGGAGTTTTAACGCAAAAAAAATACTACAAACTTGGAATGAATTACTAAAAATCAACGGAAAATACATTACTTTTGTCAGTCTTGAACAGGATGAGACATCGCGGTAAAACGGGAGCAATGGTAAAGTGGCTAAAAAAGAAGCAACTGGTTTAAAGGAGGCATGTGACCAAAAAGAGCAAGTGACCAAACAGGAGCAAGTGGTTAAAAAGGGCAAGTAGCCACAAGGGAACAAATAGTTAAAGAGGGTATAAGTTGTCGAGAGGGAGCAAGCAGTTTAGTTTAAAGGGGGAAAGTAGTCGAAAGGGAGCAAGTGGTGAAAGGAGCAAGGCATTCCTGGTAGCAAAAGGTTAAAAGAGGCGAGTGGAAAAAATGGTACAAAGGTTTAAAAGGGGCGAGTGGCTAAATGAGAACAAGTGGTTAAATCAGTGGGCAAGTAGTAGAAAGGAAGCATGCAAGTGTTTAGAGGTGACAAGTAGCATAAATAACTTGAATAACGTATTCAAGATCTGGTTCAGTTCAATCCTATTTCACGATTTTGTTGCGTCGTCGCAGAATATATAGTCATGACATGAATTAAATATATTGACGAAGATTTCAATAATTTTGAACGCTCGTTCACAAAGAAACCGAATTACTGTACTTTCGTCGTCCAAACTTACGGTCGACTTGTAGGACTACAAGTCACGACCAGCCAAGCAGTCTTGCATTTTTGTTTTTATAAGGAAACTTCATCTGGAAAGTTTAAGTGTACATTTTTCTCCAGTTTTCGCTGGAGGCGTTGCGATAAAAACAAGTCTGCTCTGAAATCGTCGCAGTCTTCGCACGATAGGCATTGATCTTGTGGCATAATTCGCATGTATCACCAGATTATCGGGCAGCGGTGATACATTTCACCTTTGTTGAGTGCGCGTGATCTGATTCTGAGGTAACGGCGCTTTATGCGCACCTCATGCGCATGTCTGCTATAACTCGGGTGATGGCGAGATTTACGCGCAATAAATGACTTTTTGATCGAAGAAGTTCGCCGTACAAAAGACATAGACATTTGAAAAACCGTGAGAACATTCCGTATTAGCGAAGGAAATATTATATCATTGAGTGTAGCCGTCCGTATTAAGTGGGAAATATCTCAATGATTATACGGATTATTTGCAATAACAACATAGGTCCAGAAAAAAATATTCCAGTTTAACAGCAAAATAAAAAACAAGATAAATCCATAAACATAGCTAAAATTTATGACTTACACGCAGACGTGGATTTCAACGCAGCCAATCGATCTTTGTTGGATTAAATTCACGACAAAATTTAGTGCCGTTTTCTGCTGCTGTTTTCGGGGGCTTGTGTTTGAACTTTCTCTCGTAGTTGGCGATTCTGAGGGTTGAGCCAAGCTGCTTGACCTTCTGAAAGCTTCCCGATAAGATGGCTGTTGATTTCTTTGAGAGGACTGCAGTAAAATGCGAGGGCAAAACTCAGTGCTCCACTGCTAGACGTCCATCAACGCTTCAACCTTGTTCTGTTCCTTGATAACAGGAAAAAACACATTCCAAATATCGAACGCCAAACAGTACTTCAATGAAAATTGTGTTTTCGCTGAATATTTTTATTTATGATCGTAAATTTATACGGATAGTTTAAAAGATTAGAATTCAATTCACTGATTTCAAAATGTACGTATTGGAAATTGCGTGTTGATCGTAAATTCCTACCGTCCAATGAATGTCCCGAAATTCGCTTGTTCCACGAATGCCAACAAAATTGAACACATTATGTATGATGGATACACGATGTATGATGGCAACACGATGTATGATGGCAACACGATGTATGATGGCAGCACGATGTATGATGGCAACACGATGTATGATGGCAACACTATGTATTATGGCAACACGATGTATGATGGCAACACGATGTATGATGGCAACACGATGTATGGTGGCAACACGATGTATGATGGCATCACGATGTATGATGGCATCACGATGTATGATGGCAACACGATGTATATATGATGGCAACACGATGTATGATGGCAACACGATGTATGACGGCAACACGATGTAGGATGGCAACACGATGTATGATGGCAACACGATGTATATATGATAGCAACACGATGCATGATGGCAACACGATGTATGATGGATACACGATGTATGATGGCAACACGATGTATGATGGCAACACGATGTATGATGGCAACACGATGTGTGAGGGCAACACGGTGTATGATGGCTACACGATGTATGATGTCAACACGATGTATTATGGCAACAAGATGTATGATGGCAACAAGATGTATGATGGCAACACGATACTGAAGTGCGCAGGCTCCACTAAACGGTCGTAGCTATACCAGCCTACGTGGATAACCGCGGACGATGAATATTGGGCTTTCCTAAATTACATATGAAAGTCAGAGGTGAAAATAGAACAAATTTAGATTTTCATTCATCCTTACCGACCTTACGGAATTTGATTGTACTTGGGAAAATTACATAACATAATTTTCCTAATTGCTAATTAGGAAAATTCTTAATTGTAATTAGGAAAATTATATAACATAACTTTCCTTTATGCTGTAAAACATAAATTTTACAACATAAATTCTTCTTATATGTTAAATCCCATCGCAAAGACGAACAAATTCTCGCAGTGCTACACTTTTACTGCTAACAGTTTTCGTAATTAAACTTTAGTATTAGAATTACATCGAAATAATCATGTTTCTTCGTGCTAGCCATTGCTTTAATGGCGTACAAAGGAGCAAACTAAACGGAACAGAAAGTTCATGTCTATCCCGCGTGCAAAAATAAGGAAGATAATTTCCCCCTGCATTATAATCTTGTTTTTTAGCAGCAAATCGACGACGTTCAGTGACTGATTGGAGGAGAGCTGATGGTGGTCGCGATTGTGCCAAGGCAAGACTGAGCACCGTATCAAAGCCGTCATTATTCTTCGATCGAATGTGGCTTCGGAGGTCATATTGAGCTCACTTGACTTCTTTGCTTGTGTTTACAGAGAGAAAAATACCGTTAAATTATAGAGCCAAACATGTACAGCGACGAAGTTGCCAGATTTGTGAACAAGATAAGTGGTTTGCTGTCTCCAAAACTTCTCGAATTTACACGCGCAATCAAGTTGGGGTTCGCAAGCCTCGCTGATGCGTATCACACTCCAGAGTGTAGAGCGACAATGAATTGAAATCTGTAGAGTAATGAAGCAACGCGTCAGTCCTGTGACGATAAGAGTATTGTCATTTAGAAAGACTGCATAAAAGCGGTATCATCCTCGACGAGACGGCCCCTTATCATGACGGACTTCAAGCCTAAGTCGTTTTTCTTGCAGAGTTTGATGGTTATCGTGGACTGGTAAGCCACACTATAGCATGTATTGCTCCGCCAGCTTTTGCGCAACGATGGATGCGAGTCTAGAGTGAACAAGAATATATTTTATTTGGTGGACATGCCGTGGATTTAGACATGGATTCACGCAGTCATGGATCCATCGGAAACGTGATGCGAGTCTTGAGTGAACAAAAATATATTTACTTAGTTATCAATCCGTGGATTTAGACATGTATTCACGCGAACATGACACGAATCCGCGTGGATTTCGATATGAATTCACGAGAACATGGACATGAATCCGCATGGATTTAGACATGGATTCACGCGAACATGGACACGAATCCGCATGGATTTAGATATGAATTCCCGAGAACATAGACATGAATTCACACGGATTTAGACATAGATTCACGCGGGCATCAGAGTTGAAATTATCATCAAGTGCAGCTCTTCATCTATGTCATTTACTCACTATTTTCATTGCACGTAAACAGGTCTAATTCTAAAACGATCCATGTTTACCAAAAAGTCCTTATTTCTGTGCAATCATGAAAGACGACCGAAACTAGACATAATTGAACATCAAATAGAAATATATAGTATTTAATAAATACTATATAATATACATACAACACTAAACATGAATCATTCTTGCTGCAAAGTAACTGGTCAGTTTAAACAAATAAGTTAGACCTCTCCTACCGCTCCTTGAAGAAAAAATGAATGAAAATAATAAAAATTTATAAGCCAGCAGTGATGCATCTGGTGATGCTAAAATTACAACCCGTTAATTTTGCATCTGATGGCACCAAGAAACGTAGTTCATAGTTCAAAAAATCGGAGAATTTGTTAAGTTAAATTCATGAGCAGTGGTAGATGCGCGTTCCAGGGCTGCATGCACGTACCTCGCCGTAAAATCATACCGGATATTTTTTATGTACCGAGAGAACGTGCCTGGTATGTACCATGTAACTGGCCCGTAAGAACATAACGGTCCGATAAGAACGTACGACGTATGTACGACGTATGGACCCATAAGAAAGTACGACGTATCTGGGCCGTTAGAACGTACTTGTATGTACGACGTACCTAGCTGGCCGTAAGAACGTACTTGGCTGTGGTGGTACGCACGTAAAAGAAGTACGTACGTTCGTACCTGAGATGTACGCATAATTGGTACGTGAACACAGAATCTGTGCTCCATTTATGCAGGTACTTGGGACAAACAGGCGTGCCGTTTCTATTTATTTATTGGTTGTTCTCCTTCAGCCCAGACTAGCTTAATTATCTGAACCATCTCACCCTCTGCCATTATTTAAAAAATAATTAATACGGAGAGAGGATATTTTTCATAATTTAATAGACTTCTATCACGTAGTCGTGCAGTCTCCAACAGCCAAACAAATGTGGAAACTTCATACATATATTATATATTATATTAATTTCAGGATTTCTCGCAAACTTGCAATCGGAAATATTGCACGGTCCAACGCTCTGCCTACGAACTCCATCAAGAGCTTAACTATCCTCTAATTCAGGTTACGATTATTGGCGTCACAGGCAGAGCAACAGTTCATAATTTGGAAGCAGGATTAGCCTTGAGAGGATTTAGAGATCCGGAGCTCCAGGCCTATCCTAACAAAAGTTACAATTTCATTTCGAGCGCCAAGCAGTCTGCAGGATCTGCTAGGACTCCGCCACCAGCTATCGTCGCAGGATGTTCGAGGCGTTCGCTGTGAAATTAGATCCCGAGCTCATCGAGCCCGGGGGATTTTGCTTCATCTTCTGCAGCACCATGATAGCTTCGTTTGCTGGGAGAGTTAAAGCAAAACTCGACGGCTTTGTTGAATTACCAAAGTGCCTATATATAATATTACTATGGCTGTATTAATCTCTTCGTAAATAAAACGTAATTACGGCTCTGGCTTTGTGATTTTGACTGTTGAAGGTACATAATGTATCAAATGATACGTTCAAGTGGAAATTATCGTTGAATTGATTAAATTTCTGAAAGGATTGATCAGTTGCGAAAATCACAAATTATATTGAAAATCATGAGACTAAAATCCTATGTCAAGAATCAAGCACTGCCGTAAAAGACCAACAAGACGTTCGTAAAATTATATTAACCTTTAACTGTTAAGTTAATGTGATAAGTGTCAATTTAAGCGCAGAAGTCGATTTTAGCATATCGTTGTATGGGAACTGAGGAAGAACACTTGAAGGAAACGTCTTGGCAGAGTTAGACTTTATGCGTGCGGTGATGTGGAGCATCTTAGAAGAAATCTTCCACTAGCCTTCTTCGGCGTATCTCAAAACACTATCTCACTCTCTCCGTATGAGGTTAGAGCAGATGCATGCCATTGCTATGTCTGTGGTCTTCAAGATCAAATCAATAGAAGTTACCTATCAGTGACCCCATCTCTCAACACTTCGTTCCACACGAAACCTTTCCAGGTTGAAATTACCAAATGTTGCTCGAGCGCTTGTTTCGATGGCTGATTGAGATCGAGCAAAGTATATAGAGGCGCACCCAAAGCTGGCGTGATGCTGAGCGCTTGTCTTCAGATTTATCATGATATGGTAGCTAACAGAGCCGCGAGACGTACGGCCGAACCAAATCATAGCTAGCCAAGAAACTCGTAAAGAAAGACCGATTCTCGGCGTGATAACTGTTCTCGAGCCAGCTTTGCTGATCACCAAGATAATGCTCGTCCAACGCTTCTGTTCTTCTCCTTCTCGAAGCCAAGGGAAAATTTCACACTGACTCGTCGATGTGTGCGCTGGGAATTTGGTTGAAACTGTTCCTAATGAGAGGGTGGAGCTCAATATGATGTGGCCCTTGCGGCCTTTACGCGGGGTCCCGAAACTGATGAAGGTCTGGTATTCCAAAGTGGCGAACCGTTCGTGATATCATGACCCCTTGTCAGCCCAACTATGAAGATCTTTCTTATGGCATCTTTGTGACATAGAAGATCTTTCATAATATCTTAGTGGTTTTTAAGATATTTCACAGTATCTTTGAGACAGAGATCTTTCTTAGGATCTTTGGGACAAAGAACTTTCTTCGTATCTTTTGGAAAAAGATCTTTCTTAGTATCTTAGTGACTAAAGAGATTTTTTAATTACATGGGGGAGGAAACATATCATCTGATGAAACATATCAGATGAATAGTTGACTTATAATAATTGTTTTAAAGACTAATATGCGCTGCTGCGCTTAAACTGGTATTTGAGACGAGTTCCGAACTTCAAGTGGCTTACGAAGTGCCGGATTCGTGCACATTAACCCTGATGTAAATCTTAAGCTAATCGGAGACGACCACCGTACAATTTTCCTAGGGGGTATATGCCTAGGTAGATAATGTCCTGCAGCAGATCTGTGATAAGCGACAGGGCTTCTATTCTTTGTTAAGTAACTTTGCAACCCAAAACGCATCAGCTCTCCCGCAACAAAGGAACACAGCATCGATAAGTGAAGGCTTATCGTCCCCGACATAAGTGTTCGGCAAGAGTAATTCGTCTCGGCAGATACACATTTCCAGCTACAGGATCAGACCACGACTCTTCAATGGACAATTACCATTCAAAAGAGACTCGCTCGAGATATCTGCAAGGTAATTTGTTCATTGGTCTTGTGATGAACACGAACTTTCTTTAAGCTTACGACTGTTGACGTGGACAAACTTAGTTCTACTCTCATGGGTTAGAGTTAGATGATACATTTGAATGATGTTGATGAGTTTAACGCGAACTAATAAATTAGTCAACATTAAAGAAATTTAATCGTAAATAGATTTTATAGCCCGGGCCCCGATTACGAATTATACGCATTGAATGTGATGGAAGTCCGATTAACTTTACTTTTCTTTCATTTTTCTCGCATTTTTAATCCTAAAATTCGGAAGCTCAGACGTGGAATAGAAGGCTCAGCAGCGGGTAAGCTAACGGCTTGGAGTTGCAGACTAATGTCTGCTAACTAAAGTTCTAATGTTATTCTTACCTAACTAGATAATATACTTGAGCGGTGAAGGGTTAAGCAGCGTATGGCTGAGCAATAAATGTATTTGTGCACATAAATTGGAGCAACAAGGGCGAGGACATGGCAGAGCTGAGCTACACCGAGCTCGACTGCCCTATTAGAGGCCGAGTTATCAGTGCAACTCGCTCGTTAATGGTCTTTCTCTTTAGTGTCTGTCGCTCGAAAATAAACCTAAGGGACATTCGTCTTCAAGAGTTCGAGATTAGCTTTAAACACCTGCTCTTGATTAGAGTTATGTCTCGGTGATAAGAATAACGTATATCACTGGGATGAGTTCGACATTGTAATTCTGGGGCGCTCACCGATGCCATGAGTAATTAATAAATTTATTTTTGCTTTTATCGTCATACATGAACAACTTTCGCGATGGGGGTCATCGTTTTTCGTCGTTCTCGAAGTGGTCAATTTTCAACTTGCTTATTCGTTTTACAACTAACGTCTTCTGCAGAGTCATCCTTCGTCAAAGTTCGGTCGTAAACCGAAAATAATTTTCAATTAAGAATCCACTTTACACATCGACGTTCAAGTTCAACAGGGCACAGGCACTGCCTAGCAGGCACCCGCGTTGATCTGACCGCCGTGGCTGGCTTTCAATTTACGTTAACGAATACAAACGTGCAGCACGACAGCTGTCTGGCCTAGCGTTGTGACGGCGAGATGACCCGATGAGGCCAGCCTGAGCCTCAGCAGACTTTGTTGCTGTCGTGTGAGCCTCAGCAGACTTTGCTGCTGTCGTGTGAGCCTCAGCAGACTTTGTTGCTGCCGTGTGAGCCTCAGCAGACTTTGCTGCTGTCGTGTGAGCCTCAGCAGACTTTGTTGCTGCCGTGTGAGCCTCAGCAGACTTTGCTGCTGCAGTGTGAGCCTCAGCAGACTTTTCTGCTGCAGTGTGAGCCTCAGCAGACTTTGTTGCTGCCGTGTGAGCCTCAGCAGACTTTTCTGCTGTCGTGTGAGACTCAGCAGACTTTGTTGCTGCCGTGTGAGCCTCAGCAGACTTTGCTGCTGCCGTTTGAGCCTCAGCAGGCTTTGTTGCTGCCGTAGGAGCCTCAGCAGACTTTGCTGAGGTCGTGTGAGGCTCAGCAGACTTTGATGCTGCCGTGTGAGCCTCAGCAGACTTTACTGCTGTCGTGTGAGCCTAAGCAGACTTTGCTGCTGTCGTGTGAGCCTCAGCAGACTTTGCTGCTGTCGTGTGAGCCTCAGCAGACTTTGCTGCTGCCGTGTGAGCCTCAGCAGACTTTGCTGCTGCCGTGTGAGCCTCAGCAGACTTTGTTGCTGCCGTGTGAGCCTCAGCAGACTCTGTTACTGCCGTGTGAGCCTCAGCAGACTCTGTTACTGCCGTGTGAGCCTCAGCAGACTTTGTTGCTGCCGTGTGAGCCTCAGCAGACTTTAATTGTTGCCGTGTGAGACTCAGCAGACTTTGTTGCTGCCGTGTGAGCCTCAGCAGACTTTGTTGCTGCCGTGTGAGCCTCAGCAGGCTTTGTTGCTGCCGTGTGAGCCTCAGCAGGCTTTGTTGCTGCCGTAGGAGCCTCAGCAGACTTTGCTGAGGTCGTGTGAGCCTCAGCAGACTTTGTTGCTGCCGTTCAGAAAACGGTGTCGCAATAAAGCAAGGAAGGCAGGGAAGTAGGCTTGAGAACAAAGATGTTAAGCTAGGTTAGGTTTGGCCAAGATAATTCCATTGGATACTTTAATATAGAAATTATAATTATTTTATTATTTTATTAAAATTCACGATAATAATTACCGGCAGAGGTAGGAATGATCGCTTCGAGCTAGTTATTGTCGTTCTGAACCTTATTGAAAAATCTCTGATACAAAGCTAATGTATAATTATTTTTTGGGCTCGGCTTAGTCCTTCAGGGTATTAACGCAATCGATAACAGAAATCCATGATATTCTCCACTAATTGGGGGAAAACTCTAGAAAAATCATGCAAAATTAAGCATCTTCCATTTAAAATATAAGCCACTCAGTCAGATCACCGCATGCACAAAATAAATTGAAATAAAATATATCTTGACAGAAGATTCAATGAAATCAATAGAGATATAGATAACACTCAAAATTGCTCTGACATTATGAAACATAAGGTGATTTTGTCAGATTCTAAAAGAATTTTTTCTCGCATATTCACCTTCGTTTCAGGAACCTAAAAGAAATTTGTCAGCTGTCATTCTGATCATTGTCGCCCTATTGAACAAAATTAGGTAAACAATTGCGGTAGGAATAGCATGGCGATGGATTAAACGAGTGTGAGCGAAGGGTTAATGAGGAGGTCTCGTGGTCATTTCTCAGAGCTTATCAGCGATGCTCATCTTATCTCGAGCTGACAATTGCGGGGCCAACAAAGTGTGGCGATGAATGCCTTCAACGCTCGCCTGACACGTCCGCTTGACAGAGACTTTTGTATTCGTCATCTCGGGACGTGTGAGATCATCGTCTTGTGTTGATCATCTTGAGGCGTGTGTGATCATCGTCTTGTGTTGAATATCTCGAGGCGTGTGTGATCATCGTCTTGTGTTGATCCTGTCGAGGTGTGTGTGATCATCGTCTTGTTTTGATCATATCGAGGCGTGTGTGATCATCGTCTTGTGCTGAGCATCTTGAGGCGTGTGTGATCATCGTCTTGTGCTGATCATCTTGAGGTGTGTGTGATCACCGTCTTGTGTTGATCATGTCGAGGCGTGTGTGTTCGATGTCATAAATAAGTGATCGGTCCCGCTCGATCACAATCATGAAGGGTATAACGATTTGAAAAAAAGCCTCACTTATTTTTCCGAGTGAAGGTTAGCGCAGGGGCACTTCATGGTGTGCGTGCATTATTGTCTGTAGAATATGTAGCAGTCCCAGGCCACGATGAATCGCCGCTTCTGACTACCGCGCATCCGCCCTCATTTGGGCCAGCTGATGACCAATGCAGTTGCTTGCTTCTCGCCGCTTGTATATAGGTATAGTGGTGCAGAGGCAGACGATCAGGAATTATGTCCAAAGTAACAGTCACGTCGTCTCTCGAGTGTCTCCATGGTGAATTAACCTTATCATATATCTTTTTCAAGATATAAAACAGCCTCGGCACCGCCACGGAAAGAAATCAGAAAAATTGATCACAGATCTGTTACGTAGTGGGGGAATCCTGCAGTCTCCTTCTTCTCTCGCTCGCTAGATGTTATGTTCCAATCCTGAAGGTCTCGCTTCCGAAGTTTGGTGCCATTCTGTTCATTATTTCTCGTGTGTACAGAATGAAATACCTCTCCCATCTCCTTTGCAGTAAGTGCGGACCAAGTCGCTGCAACCTCACCCAGTAGTTTAATAAAGGGATGGATCCCTCCATCCCTCCAAAGAGATGGAGCATCCCTCCATCCCTTTGATCATGGAGGTTAAAGTTTGCTGGACCCTTTCCAGTTACAGCACTCCCCCGAGTGTGAACGGGGTCCTGAGCTGGCAGCAGTACTCAAGGATAGGGATTACATGGGCTCTGAAGTGCGGGATAATTTGTTCTTCTTCTCTTGATCCAAACGTCATCCAGATCCACCCCATCTGTAGCCTGCTAATTAAGTGCGAGTCTTTTCGAAAACGTCGTTGAAGCTTTACACAAAAAAATTTCCACTGAATAACACAACCAAACCAACCCCCAACACGTCATCACTACCAATGCAACATCACCTCACCCCCAACACAACATCATCACACATCACCACCCAATCAACAACAGCACAGCACAAACTCACCACCATCACTTCACCACCACCAACACAACACAACACCAACACTCCACCACCATGTAACCACCACCACGTCCCACCACCACGTCACCACCACCATGTCACCACCACCACGTCACCACCACCACGTCACCACCACCACACCATCACCACCACACCACCACCACTACCACGTCACCACCACCACACCATCACCACCACCACCACGCAAGTTCGCACATATCCCGCGTGGCGGCGCTGATAACAAAATTCAATCTGAAACTATTTCAGTATTTTCTTCGGCTGACCGCACAGTGACGGCTTGAGGTGCGGTGGTGGTGATGTGGTGTGGTGGTAGTGAGGGGGTGGTGTTGTGATAGTGGTGGAATGGTGTGGTGGTGTTGGTTGTGTAGGGTAACGTTGATGATGCTGGTGGTGGTTAGAATGAATGCTGGTTAACGGGGGTCAAAAAGAACAATATCGCAACCACGACAGGCGCAAAGATTGGTTATAATTATTTACTATCCATTTTATACTTATTTTGCAGTAATAATCGAAGTAGAAATTCCTTTATTTTCATGCAATACTTCCACAATACGAAACTAAATATAAATAGATCATAAATCAAGCGACCATCTCATGAACTTCCTCTAAACTAAAATATTTATTCTCAGTTTTTATAGTTGCGTGACTCCTCGAACAAATCACGCGCTTTCCACGCGTAAAAATGAAGCTCGAGTGTTTGTATTTTGTGTCGTGCAAACATCCTTGGCATTTTATCGGCAGCGCGATCTCCCTGACCATTGCTAAAGAAAATTTCCCTCGCCAGATTTCCAGAAAAATTCTCTTTTTTGGGCGCCAAAAGCCGCTGTCTTTTTGACGGATATTGAAACGGTATCAGCACATACAGGCGTCCGCCGCCCCGCCGTGACGACCGCACAAAGGACGAGGCTGTCGAGCAGCGACGATGATGACGTGCAGCGCCGGACCTTCGTCTGCAGCAGCGACGATGATGACGTGCAGCGCCGGACCTTCGTCTGCAGCAGCGACGATGATGACGTGCAGCGCCGGACCTTCGTCTGCAGCAGCGACGATGATGACGTGCAGCGCCGGACCTTCGTCTGCAGCAGCGACGATGATGACGTGCAGCGCCGGACCTTCGTCTGCAGCAGCGACGATGATGACGTGCAGCGCCGGACCTTCGTCTGCAGCAGCGACGATGATGACGTGCAGCGCCGGACCTTCGTCTGCAGCAGCGACGATGATGACGTGCAGCGCCGGACCTTCGTCTGCAGCAGCGACGATGATGACGTGCAGCGCCGGACCTTCGTCTGCAGCAGCGACGATGATGACGTGCAGCGCCGGACCTTCGTCTGCAGCAGCGACGATGATGACGTGCAGCGCCGGACCTTCGTCTGCAGCAGCGACGATGATGACGTGCAGCGCCGGACCTTCGTCTGCAGCAGCGACGATGATGACGTGCAGCGCCGGACCTTCGTCTGCAGCAGCGACGATGATGACGTGCAGCGCCGGACCTTCGTCTGCAGCAGCGACGATGATGACGTGCAGCGCCGGACCTTCGTCTGCAGCAGCGACGATGATGACGTGCAGCGCCGGACCTTCGTCTGCAGCAGCGACGATGATGACGTGCAGCGCCGGACCTTCGTCTGCAGCAGCGACGATGATGACGTGCAGCGCCGGACCTTCGTCTGCAGCAGCGACGATGATGACGTGCAGCGCCGGACCTTCGTCTGCAGCAGCGACGATGATGACGTGCAGCGCCGGACNTTATATTATATTATATTATATTATATTATATTATATTATATTATATTATATTATATAATATTATATTATATTATATTATAATTTGACAGCATCATTCGCACATGAGGCAACATTCACCGTGACGAACATTATGTGGACGAAGGATGTGGACGATATTTAGGAAAGGATGTTGGAGTTCTTCGAAGTTTTTTTTATGGTATATTCTTGTAGCTTAGTAGTTACTGCTTCAGTTCACTGCAATCCACTGCATATTCAGCTGATAAGCTTGGATATCACTGCTTCAGTTCACTGCAAGACACTGCAAGTCACTGCAAGGCACTACATGTTCAGCTGCACTGCATGTTCTCCGAGCTAGAGCTCCGAAAGCATCAGGACGAGCGCGTTGCGTTCAAACTTTGGACCAAAAAAGGTCTCCAGGCTCACGCTTGAGCGGCGCTAAATTGTCATGCTGAAGCCCAGGTAGCCATAGCATGAGCACTGGCCAACTAAAGATAAGCCGCAGCTCCATTATAACGCCTCAACCACCGCCTGCAGTCACACCTAAACACCTATTCGCTAGATTCATGTAATGAAACACTGCCATTATGGACGCTTGGTCTTCACCTTCTCGCGTCCCATGAACGCATTCGACATTTTTCCTGCCGTCGGGTTATTCCTTATCTTGATTGACGTGGCCATGAAAAAGCGAGTAATTGAGTCTATTGGCCAAATACAAGCAATGCGCTTTAGTTGTTATTTGATACCGTCATGTAATTACGGGAATTTGCCGATGGTTATCGGATTAAGAAACTGCGAGGAAGCGCATCCTGTGGATGACTTGGGAGGCTAAAAACAGACAAATTGCCACGACTTTGTTTTTTAGATTCGCCTTCTTGAAGTTATGTTTTAATGAAAGAAGAAATAGTGCAGGATACTAAATAGTAATTTAGTAATTGTGTGTAATGATAAAGTCTGCAAATTTCTGTAAGAGATAAAGGTGTTTCAAAATCGACAATAAGAATTATTGGAACAGCGCTTTGGAAAATATGGTTGCTCGTGGTTGCATTTACTTTCTGGTATATGAGTAACATATAACTTATTCACTTACGTTTCTTGATTTCATTGTAGATTAATTGTTGGACTACGTTCAAGCTTTCTCGTATTGTTGTTAAGACGCACCATTCCTTTTCATTCTGTTCACTATTTTCTTCACTAGCCTTCTCTATTTATTCCCTTTACTCGTCAGTCTTTACACGCCTTCAACAATAACCTTCAAACTTCACTTCCTCTGTGACCTTTCTTCCTCCACTCTACGTCGTGCTTTCCCTTCCTTCGTCATCATCCCTCATCCTCTCACCATCATTCCGTCACTCCTTGCCCATTCCCCTCATTTCCATGCCTCCATTCCTATCTTCCCTCACCTTCACATCTTCACTATCGCCCTTCTTCCCAAACCCTTTCCCATCCTTCCATCACTTCCTACTGCACCTCCCCACCCTTCCCTTTCCCTCGTCTTTCCCCTCAGGCTGCGAGGGCTGGCAGGCGCGATAAGGCCTTCCCTCAGATTGCCGCGATAGCTGGCAACAAGAAGCCCTCGTCGCCGCCATTTCTTCCAATTGTCGCCACAATTTGCATGTTGCCTCGTTACGATTTACTGCTCCGACACTTTTTCTTGTTGGATTTTTTAAACTTTGGTGAATAGCGACATTAATGTTGTTATGTACAATAGCGACTTTAACGTTGTTATGCACAATAGCGACATTAACGTTGTTATGCACAATAGCGACTTTAACGTTGTTATGCACAATAGCGACATTAACGTTGTTATGTACAATGGCGACATTAATTAATAGCGACATTATTTAGCGACATTTAGAGAAATTAATGAGGCTAAATAATGTTTCATGTGATGCATCAGGCGAATTTAGAATGTGAAACGCTAAATAAACAGTCAACATCATGTTGCTTGTATACAAATAAAGTTTTGTAACGTTTTTTAAGGTAACAACGTTTTTTGTATTAAAATTAATTCAGAATGCGAAACGCTACGATATAAATAAGCAGTTAACATCATGTTGCTTGTATAAAATGAGGTTTTGTACGGTTATTTTTTACGGTAAAGTAGCGTTTTTTGTGTAAAAATAAATTCAGAATGTGAAACGCTACAATATGAATAAGGAGTGGGCACATACACTAAAATACCTAGTTCTGTTGAAAGCGTTGCTGCATCTTTAATTAATGAATACTAATGGTTGAATTGACAATGTATGATGTTTCCATTTACTAGGTAATTAGAAGTTTACAATTCGAAATTCCTTAGCACATCTGTTAAATTTCCCCCTATATCGGCTTACGGTGGAACTCATTTATTTTTTAACCAAAATTTGCACTTTACATTTCTTTTTTAACAAAATCTGTCGAAATTTCCATCAAATATGTGCCTATGGGCCGACAACAAACTAAGTTAGGGTTATAAGGGAAGGTTTTTTTATTGGGTTTTATCAGATCGAGATGAAAGTTGTGCCAAAACTTAGACGGACTTGCGGTCCCCCTGAGGATAAGAACCTTCTTGCCGGCAGATAAAAACTCTGCGGAAGATAAAAAGTCTGCGGCAGATAAAAACTCTGCGGAAGATAAAAACTCTGCGGCAGATAAAAACTCCGCGGCTGATAAAAACTCTGCGGCAGATAAAAACTCTGTGGCAGATAAAAACTCTGTGGCAGATAAAAACTCTGTGGCAGATAAAAACTCTGTGGAAGATAGAAACTCTGCGGAAGATAAAAACTCTGCGGAAGATAAAAACTCTGCGGAAGATAAAAACTCTGTGGAAGATAAAAACTCTGCGGAAGATAAAAACTCTGTGGAAGATAAAAACTCTGTGGTGATAAAATCTCTGCGGCAGATAAAAACTCTGTGGAAGATAAAAACTCTGCAGCAAATAAAAACTCTGCGGAAGATAAAAACTCTGCGGAAGATAAAAACTCTGCGGTGGATAGAAAAAAATCTCCCGCAGATAAAAAATCTCCCGCCAATCGCGCGCCAGATCATCGCCGGCGCCTATAGGATGCTTATGCCTAAAGCTTACGCATCCATTCACGCAGAGAAATGGCTGAAACTTTGTCTGAATAACGGCTAACTTTTTGCCTTGAGTGAATAATTGTGACCCAGTTTGGCCCGACCATAAGGTGTACCAGTGATACGAACAGAAATTAGGACGCTATATTCGGACAAATATATATATTAGTTTTTCCGAGTCCATGATCGTTGTCAGCATCGTGGCAATGAAATTCCTAAGTGATGTGGCAATGAACTTATAATAATGTATACTATAAGCTTATGCATTCGTTAAAGTCTAAAAAAATGCTACTCCTACCTGAAAAGTCAGGACCACCTTACCGTCTACACGCCAATCGATCCACTAACTTTTCAAAATCATCGTCCTTATATATATACCCGACAATACTGCAAACACTTGGTCCCTTGACCTTAATATGCCGTAAAAAGTCGGTCACATGATAATAATATTCTAATAATAATATAATATATGGAAATTACAAAATGTCAAGAGGAAAATTCATTTAAATTGAACACCGTTTCCAAAGTTTGAATATGGCCGCAGGATGAAATTTTTATCTTTTCAGTGTACCGTTAAACGTTCGGACATAACGCACAGCCTTCAGTCCTCGTATTTGATGGGATGGGATATAACTTCACGCTTTCCTATTCTTAACTTTAAGTCAGTTTTAGATCGTTTAAACCATTCAACTCATACCAATTCCAGGTAAAATTGACATACGAAATGAATGAGTTAGCGCTGTGAATGAACACTTGCGGTTTAAATATCATTTAATACAAATATAATAAAGATTATAGTTATATGGAAGCCATCAATTGAAATGGAATTAACAGGTTACAGTTAGGAAAATGAAAACTGAGAAGCATTGCTAGATTTAAATCTATATGGATCGTTGACTATTTTGAGATTATTAAAAAATTTAATCTACACGAATGCCTTCAAAGTAAGCGTGACTATTCGTATATTCGTACTTGGGGAAGACAAAGTAACCATAGTAGCCATTGACTGACCAAGTGTTAATAATTAGTGTGCATAGTAGTACTACGTAGTAGATTGTACCAGAATAAACTATTTGATATTTCTATTTCCCAGGAATGTACTTTTTGTGCATTCATAATTGCTTTACTCACATCGTGTTGTATTTGGACGAGCCCAAGCTATTCCATAGCAGCATGAACAAGAATATAATGCAGATACAGTGTAGTATTGCAGGAATTAGTAAGAAGTTGTAATGAACATTCATCAGTGTCGAGAAACTGTATTGATCTAAAATTTAATTTGTACGAGGTGATCGTGGGCAAAGATTGTGCACTACGCAGGAGTTCGATTTCTGACGCATCAGGGTCAACGGGACCATAGATACCTTGCAAGATAACACCCAACTCATTCCATTTACTGATGCTGAGAGCGATATGTCTGTTATAAGTCATCTTTTACATACACGTGATGATAGACACGATATGTCTAAAGCTGCAAAACATTTCTGGAGCTGTTCGCCGATGGACGAGATGATAGCGCCGCTGTTCAATGGATAAAACTCAGACTTCTTTCTTAGGACTTGTAGCTCATTTGCATTCGATAGGTCTTAGATATTGAGGCTTCAATTTTGTGACGAACAGATAGGCTTGCCTCTCACTCTTGCTAAGTAATAGAAGGAAATTAGCGTGTAAATGCTTGCTACACGACGCCGCTCCAATATGGTTTGATGGAGTCCGAGAGAAATCGACAAGGCTCCAGACCAATCTGCTCTTCGATGGCAATCTCCCGAGACCATGAAATTCACTTAGAATTTGTAAGCCGGCAAAATGCAAGGTTAATATTTCATTCTGGTATGGTTCTACTTATGCATAACCTAAGCTCGAGAATAATTTTGGTCTGTAACCAATTTTGCTGTAACAAATTATTTTAAACGAGCAATGGATGAAACAGAAACGCCACCCTGGATTCTTTTCTTTTCTTCTTTTTTCTTCTTTGAATTCTTTTAACCCTGGAATTTTAATTCCAATACGAAAATTGGAGAAGTAAAAAGAATGTAGCATATAAGAGGGAAGTAGCTCGGCATTAATTTAAATTACATCATAAATACGTTGAAAAAAATTAAGCATTTAGTTGCGTATGAAAATTATTCTATGAAACAAATTGCCAATGCTAAAGTTGAAACTACATCGTCCGAAACATTCGATAGGCTAGCACCAACAATTCTTGAAGTCCTGCGGCCAATCATAAGTCTTCTTACATTCGTAGTCGAAGTGAACGGATGTAACCTAGTTTTTCATTGGTCGTTCATTGTGGTGAACTCCTGACCTCTGCTTCTAATTGAAAAACTTGAGGGCAAATTAGTGAAATAACAGGCTGAACTCGTTAAAAAAAGAATAATAATTTAAATATTATGTGCATAATTACTTATATTTTACTACTTATTTCAAGGCTGTGTAGTAATGTCAACAATTCCACAGTAAGTCTGCAAAATATTCTGTCGTATGAAGATCTCAGCGCCTGCGTTGCGTAATGATAACCATTGCATTTCTGACATGGCCGATAAATATGCCTATACATATCTTTTAATAGCCTCGCGACACGACATAGGCTGCGCGTTGCCATAGATAAGAACCTGGCTCGATTTCTCTGCGCCGTATCGCGCAGCCTTGATACTCGGCAGCGTAACGAACAGCGATGCAATCATGCACAGGAACTTTGCAACCAATATCGTTATCTTGCTGATATCATCAGCAGGATAATGATATCGTGATATCTTTATCTGAAACACTATTCATGGTAAAACGTCAAATAAAGTTGGGGATTTTCAAGATCGCTAAAGACTCCAAATCTCCCTTGCGATCCTGTTCCAAAATCCATTTCTAACCATGATGATACAAGTATTTTGATAATGCAATTCAAAACAAATATAATAGACTAAATTTATGATGAAATCAAGAAAAACCTAATCAACCCACCTTGATTAATGCGTATACTATCAAACAATAAATAATATAACAGAGCTCACTAACATTCACCTCCACAGCATCAAACACACCATCGAATATTGCACTCGACTGGTAGAGGTCATATCAAAGAGTATTGAAATCCTACAAAGATCCTACAACTTATTTACTAAAACTTATATATTAAAATTACAGATTTCATTTATGTTAATTTCCTCTTCAGTAGAAGTGGATTAAAAAATATACTAACTGAAATATTTCCTAAGATCGATGTTGGATCGAACTTCTAGTACCGATAATATGAATAATTTCACACAATCGTTCCTAAGGCAAATGATAGTAAGTGGAATGATAGCTTCAGAGATTTATTTAATTTATTTAGATGGAACTATTTATAGATGAACGTTGATCAACCAATAATTGTTGGTAGACTTGATGGAGTCGGCAATGGTCTCGGCAAGGGAATCAAGGACATCAGAAAATGCGTCATGCTATCGTCATCGGCACCAAAGAGTTGCAGCTGGTCTTGAACAGATGGAGTGATACTGAAAATAAAAATAAGGGTGCAGGCTGAATACAGGTGAATGAACAAGTAACCGTTTCTAAATTTCAAAGTATCATGTGAGAGTTTAAAACAAATATTAAAATTGAATGTTAACACACCTGAGTTAATTGTGGACTCAGTGTGGTAATACACTTTTTGAAGAGACAGTTCAATGAAAATAGATGAAATCAGATTAAGGAGGATGCTTCAGTTAGGAAATAGTATAGAATAGTTGAAGAGTTTGATTTGAAAGAAGATTAATGAACAAGTGACGGCTTACGTTATTGACAACACAGCTATTTTCAGTGCCGCCATCTTGAACTTTAAGTAAATTGAATTTTAATTGTTGAACGTGATTAAGATCACCATTAATAGAATTAATTGAAACTGAAACATCCAGTTGAAAATAAAGCAAAGCGGTTAGCAACTAAACAAAACGAAAGAAACTCTGGCACACAAACCAAGGAATAGATAAATCGCAGAACAAAGAAGAAATTTAGACTTATGGTTGAATGCTGGTGAAGTATCGGAGGCCGACGACAGGCAGGCTGGAGATAATGAAATTGCGTGTGGCTACGGTGGTGTATCAGTGATTACTCTTATTTGCGGAAACCCAGGTCTGACCTAAATTACCCTAACATTAAACTTACCCTAGACTTATCTTAATATTACCCAAATATAAATTACTACTAAATTCAGTTTAAAGAATAGAAATATGATTAACGGTGGGAAATTTCCCACAATAAGTGATTTTTATAAATTGTTTACAAATAAAACTGTATGTACGATAGATAGCTGAAAAGTGCATATGTTTGATACGCTTTAAGTAAATACCTTGCATATCATTAGTTTGATTAACGTATCTCTGGTACGTGTTCAAGTATTTGACGAAAGAAACTTTTCGTGTCCCTTCCCAACATAGAAAAAAGTCTTCAATTTTTAAAATTTTGTAGAGCTTCTTGCCAGTAATTGTATAATAAATAATTGAACGCGCATTAAAAATGCTCTTTCCTCAATCGGATTTTCACAGTATGCATGAGAATTATTCAAAAGACTTTAAAATAAAGTGATAATTTGGGTAAAAGCAACTAAAGTAACCGTTAAGTTTTCTTATTAAATCTTTCGTGGGTAAGAACGAAAAAAAATATAGGCTAAAAATACTAGAATAATATTATAAAAAATTGGTTTTGGAAAAATTCGATTTCATTCGACAGCGCATCTACTCTAGCCTCCGATTGATGTTTTGATTTTACACGATTGGCAGGTCAATAAAAATGTGCAGTGTCTGTCTATCGTTATCGCGATGTGAAATCTTTGACAGGCATCCAGACGCCATGTGATTATCAACAGAACCTAGCAGGCAGGCATGTCCGAAACTTCAAGTACTACTGAACTGTTTCATGGGTACTTACTTTATTTACTTTAACCATGATATAAGAGACGGACACGCAACGTAGAAGGTTTTTTCCGTCACCGATGGCACCGATAAACGTAAGATGGAGCAGGCAGTGCAGCCATCATCTTCCCGTCTAATGAGGCTTGAGTGAGACGATCTGTCTTCGGGCAACCCGCGTCTGTCCAGGAGCCTTCATAATCGTGCAGAAACTCACAAGACGAGACCTGACCTGTAAATTTTAATGCTTAGTTTCCGTGAGTATAAAACCGCTATGAACACCAGGAAACTAGAAATAGTGTTATTTTAAATATAATATTTTCACGATAACGCGCAGTGTACACACACGATATATTACGTAAGTATTCAGTATACGTTATGTGTTAACTAGGAAGGCAAAGTTACAGTTGATGTATTTTCTCAGTATTTACAGTGATACCTCGACTTGAACTTGATTCGTTCCGTGGCTGGGTTCGTATTAGGAAATGTCCTAATGTAGAAGCATTATTGGTATGTGATTCGTATAAACACAATTTAAATCAAATATTAATTGCACCGAATCGGTTCCTAAGCAGAGAAATGTTTGTATGCGGAGGCTAAAAACCTCGAATCTCCGGTTCTAATCTGTAAAAGTTTGCAAGCAAAGGCGCTCGTAAGTCGAGGCAACACTGTATGTACAAAGTCTTTTAACATTAATTTACAGTCACTACACAAACACAGTAAATTGAAGCACGTGGGCGAGTTTAATATACAATCTTCATTAATATGATTTTATATCGAGGAACAATCACCACAATTAAGTCGCTAAATCCAGACAATTGCTTGAAAACAATTATGGTGATTTAATATTTAATAGATTATTTTACTGTAGATATCAATAGCAGCTGAAATACAAGTCATCGCACTGCATATCGTAGCTATACTGTCACTGTTGAAATTAGTAGGAGCCAATGTTATAGCACTGTAAACGAATATTAATATCCAATGACGATTTTTCACACCATATCGTAATTTGATCGAATGTGCACTGATATTTCAGATGACAAGCATCCATACCAAGTCAAAATTTGAAATTAAGGCTTGTACATCAACGTTTATATTAGTTACAGTTCCTCCCGTCATGATATTTCGAAATGAAAACATCAGTTCATTTCATTTTGTAAAGAAAAAATCTCTATTTATACATCAAGGTAACATATCATGCCCGCCATTCTATTTTATTTTCTAGACAAGGCAATGTCGCAGCTAATTTACTTCAACTTTAAGGAGTAAAGTCCAGTGTTGCGATGGGATTTATTGCAGCCGTTGAATTTGAAGACTAATTACACATCCGGTCCTTCCCATCCGTCAGCTCAGTCAAACTTTTTAGTAAAGCTAATCATGGATGCTTCCACGAACCACGAGACGTTTTTCCCGGAAATTGCTTCATATTCTTTGTCAATTGAGTGAATGTTGTTATAAGTTTGTAATTTTACCCTAAATAACTAAATTTTCCCTGATATCGTTGCGCCCTCGTGCAGGGTGTTTACGCAAGCTACCCGTCGTCACATCAGCGGCAGGATGCCCTGTTATCTGCTAGATATTTCTTATCAGAGGAGCATAAGCAACTCGACTCGCTATCCGGGTCAGGGGATAAAATAGTGGCTTTATCGTACCTCCTTAGCTGTACACTCTACGATCATTCACTTTGTTGTATTAAAATAAAAAATAATTAAATCGTACCTCGTTAGTTCTAAATGATTGCACAGTGTACAGTAAAGGCACGGGCGTCGTATTTTTATAACGATCGCACCTCCTTAACTGTATACACTCTACGATCATTCACTTTTTTATATTAAATCGTACCTAGTTAGTTCTAAATGATTACAAAGTGTACAGTAATGTCAAGTACGTGCGTCGTTGTTGTTAATAACAATCGTACCTCCTTAGCAGTACACTCTACGATCATTCATTTTGTTTTAATAAATCGTACCTGGTTAGTTCTAAATGATTGCACAGTGTACAGTAATGGCACGGGAGTCGTTGTTTTTTTTATAACAATCGTACCTCCGTAAATGTACATTTTGAGATCATTTAGAACTCAAGTTATATTTAATGCTAAAAGGGTGATACTTAAAGATACTGTGACTCATCCTAAGTTCTAAAAAGGTTGTAATAAATGGTTTCTACAATGAAAGTTTCAGAATAAATACAATAGGTTATTTAAGTTTCATCAAATGGCATAGTTGAAAAACCGAATGTAAAAATGTATATTACAACACTCCTCTTTAACTTTACTTCTTGTTTTTCTGTCTGTCTGTCTGTCTGCCACAAATATTATAATCGAAATTTAACACACTTCTACTTATCCTATCGATCTGAAATTTTGCACACTTGCGTAAAGTTGGAGACAATGCATGAATCGAATGTCAAAATAAATAATTTTACAAAATAATTTTTTAGTATTAAAAATTGAAAAAATAATTTTGTCAGCTACAAATCTTATAACTGATATTTGACTCACTTTTACCTGTCTAATTGATCTGAAATTTTGCATACTTGTGTGAAGTCGGTGGCAATGCATGAATCAATTGATAGAATAAATAATTTTGAAAAAAATTATATATTAAAAAAATTGAAATATTAATTTTTAATATTCGAAAATAAAATGAGAATTTCATTGTACATCTTCAACACTGGAGACAATGGATTCTTTAGAAGTGTTGTCTTTAAAAAGTAATTTTTAAAGGTATATTTTTTTCAAGTTATTCTCGCCTTCAAAATGAAGATTTATTAGCTGATACTTCGTGGATATGAGGCAATTTATTTATCGATTAAATTGATTGTTATCTTTTTACAATTACTTCTGTAATTGTTATCCGTATGCTTTTTCTTAATTTGTACATGAATTTTCACATCGTGGTTATACCTATAAGTCAATATTAAATTATTTACGTTATAGATCTCATAACTATTATCCGTAATATTATTATCGTTATAGTTCTTATTACTATTATCCGCAATATTATTATCGTTATAGTTCTTATTACTACCATCCGCAACATCATTATAGTTTTAGTTCCTATAACTATTAACCGCAATATTATTATCGTTTATAGTTCTTATTACTATTAACCGCAATATTATTATCGTTATAGTTCTTATTAATATTACCCGCTATATTATTATCGCTATTGTTCCTATTACTATCATCTGCAATATTATTATCGTTATAGTTCTTATTACTATCATCTGCAATATAATTTTAACGACTGCCATGCGTTGCTGTGGCATGATTTGACTGGCTTTTGATTCATGCCGAAACAAAAATAAATGTAAATAGATCATAAAAAAAGTTGGTAAATGCTTAAGATAAGTTGAGGATCACTGCTTGGAATACTCATTATGGACTCTCGATTAAATATTTTAATAAATCTTAGAGTGAATGTTAAGATGATTCAAAAAATGAAAGTTGAACATTCAACAATTTAAATGCTTATTAAACTTGCAATATTAATTTTGCATAATTAATAACATATTCATTAAATGTTAATCATATACTAATCTATTACCTCAACCCATGATTCATAGGCGGCGTCCGGCACCCAGTTAAATGGATGGATCAAATTGTCCAAATAATGGCCAATTTTCTGCACGTAGCACTGATACACCCTTTTTTTTTGCTCGGCAAATAGGGTTAGGATGACCCACATGAGGGAAAAAGTGCATCACTATTTGACTATGTGCCACTGATTTTTTTGAGTGTATAGCAGAAATCTGCGCCAAACTGTAGAGTCCCGAGGCCGAGATAAGGCTAGATATGGCAGACATTTAATGATGTGTGGAGTTAAGGCTTATCTCGCGCTTATCTCGCGCAGTGTTGGTGCAAACTTTGAAATGAGCGAATGCCACGACAGTGTTGGTTCGTGCAAAGAAGGAGATATCGCTTATCAGCCGCTTATCTCCTAACGAGAGTCCCGCCAAAATGGCCGATATGGACACTGATAACAACACGTGAACTGCCGCCGCGGCCTCGCTTACGACTCTTCACGCACCGAGAAAAACATTTCCGCAAAAAATGTGAATTTAAAAATACAGATAATTTGAATAAAAAATTTTATAAATAATTTCAATTATTTTTGTACATTAAACTTCGAATATTGAATTGATTAAAAATTATAGAAATCGCTGAAAATTTTTACGGCTGGATTCAACTCGAGAAACCAGTTTCAATGCCTAAGAAAAAATTTTTTTTTCCTTATCTTAAACAAAATACGAGTACCTCAATCTTTGATTCATTAATATCTACGCACATATTCATAATTAATCATTATTATTATTTTTAAATTTCTTATTTCAAATCCTAAACAAATTTTATTCTCTCTTCGTCCTCGGCAGCAAGATAAGGAGGTGGGCCGTGCGGGGTATATGGCGCACCATCAGCTGACACTGCGCCGCTGATATGGCGCACCATCGGCTGACACTGTGCCGCTGATATGGCGCACCATCAGCTGACACAGCGCCGCTGATATGGCGCACCATCAGCTGACACAGCGCCGCTGATATGGCGCACCATCAGCTGACACAGCGCCGCTGATATGGCCGCTTTTTACAAATTTACTAAATTTATTGGCTATTTGCTGATTTTTTTTCTCGCTTGCGAATTTCATATATATGCCAGAGCTACTTTGTACCATTTGGCTACACTTTGGTATTGAACCCCAGCAGTTAAAATTCTCAAGAAGGTTGATGCAGCTGTGGTCGGCCACTTGAAGGCGTACAAAGACTTTTTCACAAGCTCGCATTTTTGGAGCCGTAATATTATAACTTTATATAGAGTACCTGTAGCGGCTTAAGTACCTGTAGCGGCTTAAGTACCCGTAGCGGCTTAATTATTGTAGCGGCTTAAGTACCTGTAGCGGCTTAAGTACATGAAGCGGCTTAAGTACTTGTAGCGGCTTAATTAAGTAATTTAGCGGTTTAATTAAATACATGTAACGCCCAAAGTAAGCGTACCGACCTTAGTAAACGCAGCGGCGATTTCTCGTCTGTGATTGGTGGGTTGAGCTTGAAAAGCCGTCAGTTATTGACTGACAGAATTACGAAATCGTAACTATTTCTGATGGTACGGCCTATATGGGCTGTACAGCGTTGGAGAGCTATGACCGAATCCCGTTACGTGTTTGTCATTCAAATCCTTGCAGGTTCGTCACGATTTTCCTTGCGATAACGATTGTTTGTGGGCCCTTGTCATATTTTCTATAGCTTGCTTGTCATCGATGGACAGATCACTCGCGTCAGTCAAGCAATCACGATTGTTTATTGGGCTTTAGCTATTCATTTGTCGAGGTCAATGTCACTGGACGAGGAATCGAAAGGGAAATCTTAGAGTCGGAGTTCTGATTTCTTTTTTTCTCCGACCTCAGTTATTCTTCACATCCTGATTTATTTCTCTGTCCCGGTAGGAACAAGATGCAAGATGATACGACACGTGGATATATAATAATCAGTGAATGGTCAGCCTAAAATTCAGGCAGGAATAACGTTGTGACCATTAATAATCGGGCTTTGCCTTTAACGGTTGTCATGCAGAGCTTGAGTGACGTAGTCGCGCTCACGTCACTTATGTTATGCGTGTTGTAACGATCACAACGATGGCCTGGAAGGTGTCTATGCATCTTTATTTTGTCCTTACGACAGCATATTGAAGTATCTATGGTGTCCAATCGATTGTATAATTCGTACAAAAAATCTCAAATCTCTAGTTTATTTTATTGAAATTCACTTGAACTCCATTAAAAGAATTCTGTGTCACATGAAATGATGCTGCTAAAATATGGCGTTAGCTGCGTTCTGAAATTAATGAAGTGCGTATAAATAACGTTGCTGGAACAGCCTGGTAATGTTTGTTGGGAAAGTGAAACTAAATTTATACTGACACCTCACTGTAATAAAAATGTATCATGCTCGGAAATGTGAAAGTTATTCCTATGGCGCATACTATATCTTCATCCCCACTTACATTGAATAATCGATAGTACAGTTTAACACGCAATGTAATGACCATCACGACGGACTTTAGTGTACCTAATAAAAAACTGACACGCGCACACTTACAAGAATAAAAGTACAGCTTAAAAACACTTTAGTTTCAACACCACAAACTTCACTTTTCATATATATTCTTATACTTTACAGCCACTCACATGTAGCTAAGCGGTACACATTTTACGCAGCACACTTTAGTGTCGTAAAACACATCATTTAGGTCCTTAGTGTCACCAGTACGTATCATCGTAAAGATAGCGGGTATCTCTTGCCCGATTCCTTCTATCCTATACCCAGGGCCACGAGACGAGCCAGGATATTCCCCTTATCCTACGCAGGATAACTCTAAACACTTGGGGATTCTCACTATCGCGCGTCTATCATTGAACATCACCATTGAATTTCAGGAGATTCGTTATACTCATGAATCGCTGAGGCATGAGTCATGCATATTTGTACTCAGGCTTCTCTGTTTTGCAGTTGGTGTCGTAAAAGTTATTTATAATGAATGCTTTATTTTAATTTTAGTTAAACATTCACGCTCAGAGTAAGTATAGAACAAATATTAGTTTATTTAATATATTGCTAATAAACACAACCGCTTTTTGAAGACTGCAGTTTATTGTCCAAGAAATTACAGATCAAGTCATCAAAAAATATATACTGAATAACTGAACATGGATGTTCACCCTCACGAGGACACTCACCCTCACAAGAAGACTCACCCTCACGAGGAGACTCTCCCTCACGAGGAGACTCACCCTCACGAGGAGACTCACCCTCACGAGGAGACTCTCCCTCACGAGGAGACTCTCCCTCACGGGGAGACTCACCCTCACGAGGAGACTCTCCCTCACGAGGAGACTCTCCCTCACGAGGAGACGACTCTCCCTCACGAGGAGACTCACCCTCACGAGGAGACTCTCCCTCACGAGGAGACTCTCCCTCACGAGGAGACTCACCCTCACGGGGAGACTCTCCCTCACGAGGAGACTCACCCTCACGGGGAGACTCACCCTCACGAGAGGACTCGCCCTCACAAGCTTCCATTCACCCATGTTATCACATGATTATTTAATCCGTTAATCAATAAATTCAGTTTTATTTTTATCAATAAATCCAGCCGCTAATTTTTCCGTTCATTCAGCGTCCCACAGTTCATCAAATTTCTTTCCCTATAATAATTTTTCCTATATTTCTTGAGTGCATCATTACTCTAATTGCTGTGACAATTTCAGCAGGTGATTTAATAATATTTTTCTAATAATAAAAATTGATTGTGATGACTAATATTAGAGATGTCACCATCCCGTCATTATCAGTATCTCAGTTATGATAAGAATTCATTGTGTGGCTTATGAGGCGTTGAAATTAAGACTATATAATTAATTTACAATTAACTCTATACAATGGGATGCACTAATTATTCGTTAGCAAGATGAACGTTGTTATTGCTCCGGTCGGATTGCCCGATAACGAGCCTATCCAACCGGATCTACACCGAGAAAACTAACGCCGGATTTGATAAGGCTTGGAATGTCACATGCATAATTATAATAATGCGAGATAATAAAAATAACATGACTTGCAGTAAAGACTCAGAAAAATTTCTAGTTCACATTTGCAATCAACTGAACAGTAAATTGGAGTTTAGAAAGGATGTGTTAAATAAACTATGCAGTGAAGAAACAGAAGATTACTGTACTCAATTTACTGTATTACCTCCTGACTATGATAATTTGTGTGGGAAATTGTCAACACCTATTGTTCGATGTTACTTATAGATCGTCTCGAAATCAAACATCATCATAAAGCAATATGATATTATGTATTTAATCTCACGATATCATTTTGGGGAATTATAATAAACATGTTCATTGATTCATCCAACTGAAGAAATGGTACATAAATTATAAAACTACTAATGAGGATGATGTAAAAAATATTTTATTGCATTATCATTAATCTTCATCACAATGAAACGACCTTAACGTTAATCCATTTCATTGCGTAAACAAAAATAACGTGATAGCGTTCTAGAGTTAAACTTGCAGTCGAGATTGGCACGGCTGCTGCCACGTCACAAGGCCTTCATCGCGACGTTTGGTACGTGTATCAAGCTACCAGCAATTATCCTCATAGCAATCAGACTCAACCAAAGTGAATTCGTGGTCATAAATTGTCAGTTTGTGATCTGCTACCGTCTGACTTGAGCGATTTCCTGTCTCGTGGCCGGGAGAGCGGGCACCTTGAGACACGGTGACACGTCTCTTTTTTTATAGTATAGAAGCACTGCATAGCCTTTGAAGTTAGCTTACAGGAGTCCAATGGCGGCAGATGTAGCGATGTTAATGCTTCCCTACACACTTTTAATGCTCTCCGGACAGAAGCTTTTTGAAGACTCGAAGCACGGCTGAGATGCGTATCTGGCCTCAGCTGAAAGTCGTATAAGAATGTGTAAGAATGGGTTGCATCCATGATTTTTACATACGCTATCAAGAAGGATGCCTTCCTTCCCATTTAGACGATCAACGAATCTCATGAAGATTAAGTTTATTTATTACATTTTCATAAGTTATCTTACTTTTTAGATTATCACAAATTAATTAGGTTAATCTTATAAAGGTGCGAGTTGACTTGTCTATAATGGCTTCGTAGATCACAATTTTAAACTAATTACGTTTGTGCGCGCCACCATTTAGTGACACTAATGTTGGTATCTGAAAGATTCAAGATTTATTACCGTGTTTTCCTCGCTTTCCAACGCCTTCTCTACTGAATAAAATAAGAAGCAAGCTTACGATAAGAAATGCCGATTGCGAGGCGGCGCTGCGCGGCTCAAAGACGGCCGTAAATCTCAAAGCCGTCATTGCGACTTCTATCAGTTAGTGCTGACTAAATAAACCCGGCTTCAGAATGGCTTCGACTCTTGAAAAGTGCCACCAAAATACCACTGCAGCTCCCTGATAACGGGCGACGTTTTTATGCCCTTGGGCATGGGCTACGATTGAATGGGTTTTCTGCAATGGTTTCTCTGTGTATTGTTTGTGTGTTCCATCTACAGTTAAAACCCAATAATAGGTTATTAATATCATAAAAATTATTTAGGGGGATCGTTTAATCGTTATTGAAGCTCATGACAGTTCAACCACTGTATGCTCTTATATTTTGTTGTTGGCTTATGCTTCAAATTTAATTTTAAATCTAGATGATCACCACCACGCATCGCTTTGTGATAGAAACTTGTATACTGGCCATTACTCTGCTCTTGAATCCTGTACTGTTCGTCTATACGTGTTCGTTTGATAAGTTAACTTTTAATAAAGGATCTGTTATTGATGATTGATGAAGGAAGTCAAAGAATTATGTAAGCCAAACAGATAATTTTAACCTTCAACTGTATGTATTTAGGCTGCCCATTCCATTTTCTCCTGATAATATTAATTTTAATGAAGATGTATGCATCATTAAATTTTGAAGACATTCATCAATTGTTTTAGAAAATAATCCATATAAAGATCGGCCTAAACAGCCTTATTCATTGCCGCAAGAATTATTTTTTATTAAATTTCATAAGGAAAATATAGTGCAAAATGTTACCCGCCTTAGAATTAGATTGAGAAATCTTCCAGCTTTGACATCAATCCGACCATAAAACTTTATCATGAAAGACCTATAAAACTTGTACCTATATTACATGAATAAAATACATTACATTTCATCATGAAGTTGAATTGATGACTTCCCATGAAGTTCACGGGAAGTCTTGATTGCAGATCAAAAATCCGATAAAAATTTCACGGTTGTTTGCGTTGGTTGCGGGCGAAGTCTAAAAGCCGATGGTGTCGGCAGCATCAAAAATGCCGCTCGGTGCCACTCATGAGCCATATCAGCTCGCCTACCTTCACTGTTCTCAGGTGATGAACGATTGCCATCTCTTTGAAGCCACGTTCAAGGCTCCGAGTTTCATCGGCAGCTGCTTCCGAGCGCACTTATAGACGACGCGTTGAGATTTCTAGTTTATAGACGACTTGTACAGTGTCGACATGTATAGACGACTTGTACCATATGACTGCCTGTATAGACGACTTGTACAGTGTCGACATGTATAGACGACTTGTACAGTGTCGGCATGTATAGACGACTTGTACAATGTCGGCATGTATAGACGACTTGTACAGTGTCGGCATGTATAAACGACTTGTACCGCGTCGGCATGTATGGACGACTTGTGCTGTACGTGTCTGCTAGTATAGACGACTTGTACAGTGTCGACATGTATAGACGACTTGTACCATGTCTGCGTGTATAGACGACCTGTACCGTGTCTGCCTATATAGACGTCTTGTACCGTGTCGGCTTGTATAGACGACTTGTACTGTACGTGTCTGCCAGTATAGACAACTTATACCATGTCTGCCTGTATGAACGACTGGTACCATGTCAGCCTGTATAGACGACTTGTACCGTGTCTGCCTGTATAAATGACTTGCACCGTCTCTGCCTGTATAAATGACTTGCCCCGTGTCTGCCTGTATAAATGACTTGCACCGTGTCTGCCTGTATAAATGACTTGCACCGTGTCTGCCTGTATAAATGACTTACACCGTGTCAGCCTGTATAAATGACTTGCACCGTGTCTGCCTGTATAAATGACTTGCACCGTGTCTGCCTGTATAAATGACTTGCACCGTGTCTGCCTGCATAAATGACTTGCACCGTGTCTGCCTGTATAAATGACTTACACCGTGTCAGCCTGTATAAATGACTTGCACCGTGTCTGCCTGTATAAATGACTTGCACCATGTCTCCCTGTATAGACGACCTGTACCGTGTCAGCCTGTATAGATGACATGCAAGAGTGATTCAGCGACCTGATCGTCCAGCTTACGAGTGAATATAGACAGCATTGACGAATATGTTAACGTTCGGACTACTTGCTCCTGCTTACAGAACCTAATAGAATCTGCTCATGAATGTCAGAAGGCATGTATTAACATATAACAAGTATACAAATGAAAGCTCATATCCGACATGTAAGACTCCATAAGCAAAATGTACGAGTGATAATATTCATGAATTCAAGGTAAATGAATAATTTTTTATTTGGATCTCATATTAACTTTTATGCATGGATGTTACTGATAATCTTGTAAATATAAATTTGAGGCAATAAAAAAGTCAATTTATGTGTTTCACAATATATCGTGGAATCTATGTTGAAAAACTTAAGTGTATATTTTAAAGTATCAGATTTTCCATTACCTCAAGTGAATGTCAAATCCTATTCTAAGTAAAAAATGAGCAGAATAAGTAATTAATGTTTATTAGAGCTCATAATTATCTCTCACACGACTCGCTCTACCACTCAAGTTTCCATAAGTGGGAATAGTTCTTACGACGCTCAATCTCTTAGCCTTGGGAACAATTAGTTTGCATCATACTGATGTGCATCATACTGATGTGCATCATCCTGGCTAGATGACTGGAGCGATGTGCTATCGAATATTACACATCACGGGGCGATCAAATAACTTTTGCGGCACACAATGATAAAAAAAACTTTGCCTAAATAATTTATTCAAGATCTCAACATTTTCTCCAGAAAATGACATTTTTTACGACCTGAAGGAGGGGAGTATAATTGATACAGTTTCACTTCTCGCTTCTACGAACAAGAATGACACTTCTGCAATAGAAAAATGTGTAAATTTAATTCTAATATTTAGATAATTACAGTCTCTTCTGAAAACTCTATCTATGGACTAAGGATATTGAAATCATTGAGTTACTCCATTTATATAGTTACATTCAGTAACATTTCCTCAGCCTATCATACTGCCTGCAAACTCTGAGCGGCTGCGCCTCAACGTATGCGTCCTAGAGAACTAATTACAGATACGCTCTTCTCAAGATAAAATCAGCCTGGAGTTTAAAGCTTGTGTAGGTTGAATTTTTTGAATGATTTTTGAGATAGTGCGATGCCATTGTCCAGCCCTACTGGTTAAAAGCGTACGCGTATCTCCTCGTTGCATATGCTCGTCTGTAGCCCGGCTATCAATTCTGTCTGCTCAAGTTGAAGCTTTCGCCGTCGACTAATTGACAGCTGCTTTGTCGATAAGCATTGGAACATAAGTTCTACCTGACTGCTGTGTCTTATCAGGCCTGGGTATACATGCTCTATATCCCGCTCACTTGATCCCTATCGTAACCTTCAAACGCTTACTACACGGACAACAGCCCCAGCAGACATGCAACGCTTGTAACGCCCAACGCTGGCTGCAACCACCAAGTGTAGGGTTGATTGCAACCAGTTATATTCAAGCTATAGATTCCGACTGATATCTAGTTTACAAATTTTTTACTTTGTGCATTAATTTAATTATTTTGTAGCATATAACATGTTAAAACTGAGAGCAAGGCAAAGTGATCTGTGATAAACTGTACCCATGCAGCTAGCAAGTATATACGACGCGTTTGTGAGCTCAAGCGCATACCTTAATGTTTTGTTGTTATTAAATAGAAACGTTCTAACACAGCACAACAAGTAATATTAAAGAAGCTCGATGAACTAACAAATCACTTATTTTGTTCTCAATATTTTGTCTGGCAAGGTGACACTTGATTTGTGATTTAATTAGGTCGCTAATTAAGTCACAACAACAGAAATTAAGTAGACACCTTACAACATGGAGAATTTTACTCGCGGGCTCGAGTGCTCTTGCATAAATTAATTTTTTTGTCAATTTTCCTAAACATCCCTTATAATTTTCAGTCCTTACGCTATAACGCATAATTTTATTTGCACATATAGAATAAATGGTATTATTTTATTGCGAGCAGCGGCCTGGTGAAACAAGCACGTGCATGAGGTCAGAGGAAGATGTCGCAAGATATGCAGACAGCATCATGCAAATCTGAGTAAAAGATTCGTCTTTTCCAGACCTTAATGCATGGGACAGGTTTGTTCACGCAGTTCCGCCACTCACATCTCGACGATAAGCTTCTGCATCTGAGAACAATCGCACATTCTTTGAGTTACTGAATTTGAATGAGAGTGATGGTGTTCCTTGACGTGGGGATCTGCCTCTTAGTACATGGACTAATATCTTGCAGTCTTGTTACAAATTAAATTATGTTGAATTAACTGACTGAGTAGGTGGCGAATTCAAAGTCTTATTTTCTTTAATTTAGATCTTTAGCATGTTTTTTGTTTCAAATGCGTTAGTTTTATACTTTTATTTTTGTTTATCTACTAATTTTTGTCTTGGTACATTCTATGATATTTATAGTTGTTTTATTTAACTTAAAATAAATTATTTCCGCCTTTCACCTTATTTAACGTCATAGACGATTGGTACAAGAAAATACAAGATATCCCAATAAATTTTCATCATGTTCGTATCCTATGCTATAAAGCTGGCTGTTTCATACATACATGTATTCCATTGGCACGACGACAAACTGGTGGTGCCAGCTTATCGAATTCTTGTCGCCAAGTTCCGAACAACTTTCTTGCTTGTTAACTCCGATTTTGGTGCGTAAAAAGAGTGTTCATCTTCACAGCTACCAAGGCTACTGATCGTGAGGGCTTGTCGAACGACTTCTCTCGATCTGATAGCGGGGACGACCTGGGACCTCTGTTTCGAAGCCCGCCTTCGTCCCATTTGGCAATCTGACTGAGAAAAAAATGCAAAAAATTGGCCATTCAGGTTGCTTTAACTGGAAGTAATAGGTATTATTTTCAATAGAAGATATTGGATTTAATCATAACAGTCTTAGAATATTTTATATTTAGCATTGATAGATTAATTATTGAAGAATATATGAAAGCGTATTAGAGCGGATGAGAGGGGATTTTGCGAAAACGTTGTTCATGGTTATGAGCAAAATGGATAGTCCATCGCAAAATTAGGAAGTTTCTTTGCAAATAATTTGCTATCAATTATAACAGCAAATTATGTTCAACGAATCCTAACCATTTATACAACAACCTGATAGTTCATATCATTTAGATATAGGTAAACCCTGCAAAATGTACAAATTAGTGACAAGAATTTACATATTTGATAATTGGGTACTGTTGCAAATCACTGAACATAACTGATTTAGCATTAATATAAATTACTAAGCCAATAATTTAGCGAGCCAACACCAATTCAATAATTTAGCGAGCCAACACCACCATGATATAATAAATTTCAAATGACCATACCTAATTCGGATGTCAACTCAACATTAGGTTTTTGAGACTTTCATCTTCTGTTTTTCTGGCGAATAAATTAAGCATTTCCTCTATAAAGTTACAGGTCCATTACATCAATTTCACTTCACAGTTCAATTAAGCATCAATTAGTTTTCGTGGAAGTAAGATGAAAGATAAATCCCCCCTAGCTGTAACACGTACGTTTGAGCCGACACGGCCTCCTAAGCCAAAACGACTGCGATAAACGATTTAAAATACAGCCGTCACGCGTCCGCTTATATGTTATTCGCTCACAAAACTGCTCGATAGGATCACGCTGGCGCTCCCTTGCCGGTGATTGCTGCCATGACAAATTATTTGAGAATGTTGGGGCCCGATCCTAAATCCCCTGCCATTTGCGACCCCATCAGGATGATGTTTATCCGTGCCGGAGGTCGGACCCCTTGCTGAGCTTGCTGCATGGGTGACGTTCGTTGTGAGGGGTGCGTGTATCAGGACAGACTTATCGACGCTGACGTGGCGAGCTGAGGGTAAAGAAGAGCTTTTTTATCCATCGGTATTTGGCCTGAGGGGAGGTGGTATCTATATCTCAGTTCTGAACATGATCACGGTGTGTTCATGCCTTAATGCCTCCTAGCTTTTATTGATCATGGCGATGAGACGCTTACATATAGCTTAATTCTTACGATCGGTACTTTGACAGTTAGCGAAGGATAATTTACCACTGGGCCGTGAACGCGATGTACTGAGTTGAGGCGGTGAAAGACACAAGAGTTATGCTGATATGATCTTAATGAATGGAACTTAAAATTTTCCCAAGCGATAGCAAAGTATGTAAAGAATTCGTAGACAAACCGCGTGTGAAGCTCACTTACAGCAGTTCACATTACAGCATTGAATGCCCAAGTGTGGGACGTGCTTAAATAGTGGGAAACAGAGCGACGACGGGTGGGCGTCGCGGAAAGTTTATTTGTTAAGGGAATATTTTTCACTGTGGCGATATAATATAGATAGATAGAGATGATAGATGGGTTTGGATGCCCCCAACTTGATCTATACGCGCATGGCGCGTGACCTGAAAAGTTTCACAAACACTCCGTAATCGCGTTTCCATTTAGCGGGATCAATAGGAATGCCTGAAATCAGTGGGAATCCTGGTGATTGTATCGCTGTTTTTAATATACGTTGTGACCTGTTCAACGCATAGCAGTAATTTTAGTCAAGCTCGGGAAACCAAACGATAAATGTAATGCTCTCTTTAATACAATAATCGTGAATTTATCCATTCAAATTCATCTATTTAAACTATGCTCAGTTAAACGTGAAGTCATTTAATCAGTCTTGATCATGCAGAATCTCAGCAGTTATTTCGTAGATTATAGTAATTTTTTTCGCGGACATGGCTCTGGTAATAACCCAACGCAATGCGAGGGCTGACGACTGGCAAAGGCGGTAGGCGACAGACTAAAGCCGGCGAGGACGAGAGGTATAGGTAAGGGTAGGCAATTGACTAGTGGCAATTGACAAGGGCGATAGGCAATTGACTAGTGGCAATTGACAAGGGCGAGACGGGCGGATGAGGGCGAGAGGGATAGGTAAGGGTAGGCGACAGACTAAAGCCGGCCAGGGCGAGAAAGGCGGATGAGGGCGAGAGATATAGGTAAGGGTAGGCGACAGACTAAACCCGGCGAGGGCTAGACGGTAGGCGAAGACGGGTGGTATAGGTGAGGGTAGGCAACTGACTGGTGCCGGCAGGGCGAGAAGGGCCGGCGGAGGCAGGCGAGGCAGTGTCTGTGAATTACTGCGACCGGAAGACGTCGCAGGGAGTTAGTAGACGTGCGTATTATCCAGGACAGTCATTTGAGTGTCACACCACCTAACTTATGGTGTTGGTGGCCCAGGGGCCGTAGCACTCAGCTGTCTTGCAATCTCAGCTCTTACTAATTAGTAAGTTTGTAGAGCAGCATCGCGACCATGTCATTCCAAAGAAAACTGCTGTGTAGCTTTCTGATTTGAACTGAAGAAATGGGCGCAAAGAGTATGGACCTATTAAGAAAAGTACCCCATTGAAATAACGAGACCAGGACTGAACTTTCATTTACCACTCTAAACGAGAAAAAGATCCCGTCACGAGGCAAAATTTAACTCTAAAATCAGCGGAGGATTTCACCATACAGTCATTGTTTTCATTTTAAATTTAAATGTCAAACTGATTCTTCTTATTTCGATAGTAATTGCGTGTGGAAGTAAAATTCCATAGTAATTTTTATTTAGCACAGAAAAAAAACTAACCGGATTTATTCGTGAAGCGTAAAAGAGTTTTTCAAGGATAGTCCAAGTTCAATCATCGATTATTTCCCTGACACGAAAGTTAATCCACGTCCAAATAGCATCAAAACTAACGCTAATTTTTATACAAAAGAAATGTCTCGTGCATCTCACACAACCTATAACAACTAAATGTCCGTGTAAGGAAAATTCATGCAATAATGAGAGCAGCAAAAGAGCTTCGAGATCATTACGGGTGTTAATCGGGTGGCACGGCCGCCTCCAGTTCGAAAGCATCTGTCAGCAGCAGCTAAATAACTCTGGGCCAGCTTCCGGACCGGCGACATGAGAGGCCCTGGCGATTTCCATGTCCGCGCGTTTTATCAAGAGGCTCGTCGTCTGCCACCCTCGTGCTAATGGTCGCCTCTCCTGCTCCAGGAAATTGGTCTATTCACACTCAGGAACTTGGAGTGAGAACCAGTCCGATTTATAGTCACGATTCCGCCAGCTCGATGAAGGATTTCGATAGCCGTGTTCTCCGGCGCACAAGAAACTACGAGGGATGGTCTAAATAGCTTCTGTTACAGCTTTTTTGACGTCCTTCGTTTTTCTAAACTTGCAGCTTTTTTAAGGTTCCTTGCACGTGTCGACCGACGTGCAAACACGTGACGCTATTTACGAGGATACGCCGATTGTTGCCTGTGATTGTACTCAAAGTTAACCATTATGAGCAGAACGTATTAACGCAGAAATTATAAAGCAGCTTACAAACTTGTATTAGCGAACAAAATGAATGACGACAAATAGAAATATTATTCCTGATTTTATAACTTGGTAATCATATTACTAATTAATGCTTATTTTTAACGTTATGGCAAATTTTCGTGGAGTCCTCGTAATATTTTTAAATTCTTATATACCACTCACTTAGAAAATCAAATGAAAAACCCTTTAATAATATTTAGCCCCAACAAATTTCAAGTAGTGGATCTATATGCCACCGTACTACCATAATATTAATTGAAGTGACGTTGATTTCAATATGCAAACACTTATTTCCGAAGGTCAACTCATACTTACGATCTCTCCTGTTAAACGACTGCAAATTTTTAACGGCAAATGCAGACGTTTATCTTCGTGAATTTAAACTCAGAGGTGGCAGTATGACAGTTCTAAGCGAATTTTAAGAATGGAAAGGTACTCATACTTATAATTTATCTTCCATGAACTTGCATGGGAAGTAGCGAGCCACCAGGCCACCCTGGAAGCATCAGATACAGGGAAGCTCTGCAGGAGGCGCTCCATACTTTCTCAATAGAACGATCCGAGATACCAGTGAGGGAAGCAAAGACTGGTACTTTACTGCCCCAGACGAGGGACCCGTCATCCATTTCCAGCGAATCTGATGCAAAACTATCCGCTCTGCTAGTTCCAACTGGATTACCTCCCATGAACTCAACGTTTCCCTAATGGAATTAGTGAATTATGCGTTTTGATTGGGTGGATTAAGATTTATTAGTGTTCAAAACGATTCGTGCGATGCAAATGATCTTTAATTAGTATCGTACAAGATGAGTTGATTACTTTAAATCGTTTTCCTAAGGCCAGCGGTGCCAAACAAGATCTTAAGATATAATTACACCATTAAAATCTCTAACACATTTTCAAGTATCAGTCCCCCCGGAAGATAGAGGCCTAACGAAGCGAGGCTACGGCCGTAACAATGGTGTTCTCGTAACATCCCTACGGAAGATAGCAGCTCGAGGAAGCCTGGTTATGGCCGTAACCTGAGAGCCCGGGAGCTACGGTGTAAGCAGAGACGGCCCTTCTTGGCCTCTTACATGTGGCCTCCTACGCCGTCCTCTTGGCCTCCGCCTCTGCGACGGCGGACGATAGTGGCATAGTCCACCCGGTCGGCTCTCTATAGAAACATTTCTAATTCGTGTCAATTTTCCTGGATCCAAGCAAATTTTCCGCCATAATTCGCCGTCACACAGGGGTTTAAAAGGTGAAAAAAAAATTCTTCAAGATGAAAATAATTTAATGAAATTCATAATTAAAAATATTTATTTACAATACTTTAAAATATCTGGCGGCTAGACTGAAGCTCTTATGCGTACGTTATATAATTCTAAGTGCTATCTATACTAAAATTACGATTCCAATTAGCGCCTTGATTAAAATTATTAATAGAATGTTTATTAATACTGTATTTATTAATGCTTGAATGTAATTCTTTTATTCGCTTGAACATACTCTGTCGACACATTGTGGACACGCAGTTTGAAACTGTTTCTTTAATTAAGCGGAATGAGTTATTGATCATTATTCCACACTGGAAAACATAATGTGCTATGAAGTTTCGAAAGATTTCTAGTGAGCTAAAAAGAAGGGCACCTAGACTCTTTTGATTGCACATTTGCCTGTACATTGTACATCAAGTCTTGTGATTGTTTGAACTTTGTTGGTCATTGCATCATTATTTTAGCGCCTTGAATTTTTATTTCACTTTTTCAGATTGTCTTAGTTAATTTAAATCTATGAAATTACATATTCATTGAAGACATCTTTATCTATTCTGTCCATATTCATTAAAAAATTGAAGGATTGTAATTTATTTGAAAAAGGTATAAGAGTCAAAAATTATTACTTATGAATACATATAAGCTTTGAACTTGATGGAATACTGACATGGGTCAAAGCTGTTGGAAGCCTATAGTAAAGATTACAAATTTCTTCACGCTACTGATTGATTTCCGTGTTAATATAGTCACTTTTTGGTGTTTCCTGCATTTGTTCAAAAAACAACAGTTGAACGAAAAACATTTGAATTTTTCACTGTTATTTCGTATTATAATATGTGATACCAATCCATTCATCGCCACACATGCGTACAGATCCTCACCTCTCCCGCGCAACAAACATTGCTAACACTAGCCTTTCTAGGGAGTCCGTTGCACCAGCACTCGAGCACGTAAACGGGGCCGTATCTAAGCAGTCAACCAGCGCACAACGCTAAACATTTCAATTCTTGACATCAACATTTATGCGGCAGTCAGGAAAAGAAACAAGCAATCTTGCAGGGCTCTTGAGTTTGCGGTATCAACACCAAGAAAGTCGTTTAATTTCAAAGTCCATCTTTATAGAGCGGCCTGTTATGCCCGCTAAGCTCAATCCAATTCCAGCGAGTTCATTTCAAGGCTCCATCAGATAAACTGGGTTTGCTCACTAAATCATCGGCAGGCAATTCCCGAGATTACCCAGCAAACAGTAAAGTGGCGCCATAGGTGCCAACGGGCAGTTAGTTCGCGCCATTTCTTCGCTTTGATCGGCCTGGCTGTGGGAGATGAAGGATCAGGTACACGCAGCGCTAAAATTCTAGGCGGAACCTTCGGCTGCATGGACGCCCGAACCTTCTGACTGAAGGAGGCTGCTGGCGGGGATGTTATTCCAAGGCACTGTGATCGTAACAGACAGTTATATGATCATATATAAAATCACATTTGCGAGTTCTATAATAACTGTAGATTCGATGATGATATAATTTCAATAATCCTGATTTTCTTCTATTATGAATTATGACAATGATTTATCAGCAATGAATGATAGTCAGCCTCATTATTATCGCAAGTATATCATAAATTTAAAATGATGGGCATGTATATAAATTTTTCCATTTCCCAAAATTAATAATAGTGTTTTGACCATTTAAAAAATAAAAACATCAAAATTGTTATTAATATGATTATCAATAAAAAATTCATTGATTATATATTACTGCCATAGAATAGTGCTTGGTTAATACCTACCTATAATAGTTGCGAGTTCTATTGGTAGGCTTGATGATAATTGTTTGTTATGCGATGGTTGTGGTTTTTATTAAATGACCGTAGGTTCGGTGATAACCGAATATAATGCGGTGGTATTGGTTTACCTATTGATCAACATTCTATGTTGGTCTTAGTTACATTATATGATCATGGGTTTGAATTGAATTTAGCAAGTTATGTTTTGTTCATCACTTTTAGCGTGATATACATTTCCTTATATTACATTTCTCTGCTTTGCAATCATATTTTTCAAATTCGTTTTGACCGTGAACAAAAACAAAAGACGCATCATACACATTTTTAGTTTAATTGTTCAGAAACGTATTACTTGTTGAAACACTTGCATGTGATACCAAAGTTTATCGACAGTGCGGTACAAAATGTGCTGTGACAGCATAGTTTTCGTATTCGTTCTTGATTAGATCGAAGTCATAAAGAAAAAATGGCAAAGAATAATTTAAGCCAAATCGAAGATATAACTTCGCGACAAATGCATTACGAAAATTTAAACAGTTGTTCATGATAACATTCGAATTCAAGTGTAACCTATACCTACAAACCTCTGCACTATCGATTAATTTGCTGAATTAATTAACTAATTAAAACGGAAAGTCGACATCAGAGTTCATAAAATAATCCAATTTTTTAAACATTCACATTTCAATGAGGATCAACGTTTCATGCTTAGTTCCATTAAAGAGGCGGTAAAACCACTACGCATGTAATACACGATTCCAAAATTAGAAAGTTTCATCTTTAAATCACCAAATTCTCCGTTATTAACGGATGAAACTATTAGTTGAAGTTGGTTAGGTCATGTGTTGCAGAAGGTTGGTGCACTCAAAAAAATTAATGTGTCATATTGTCAAAATTGAAACACACTTTCTGCGCATAGCACTCAGACTCCCTGTGTCCAGCTGGGTCAAAATAACCAACTCAAAGTCAGAACTTGCACCCATAATTCGACAAAGCCTCACTCATTAATTGCAACGTTATTTTGACAAAGCCTCACTCATTTTTCTGGGTGTGAGAACGGGGCAGAGGCCCCCTCTTGAAGCTCCCATGCAGAGCGAGTATCGCTTACAGCATCACGCCGCTATCACGGCCCTGCATCTACAGCCGCTCGTGACCACACACACTCCTGTATAGTGGACAGCTGTGTACAGTACACAATGTGTAGAGCTGGTATAGTACTGTGCAGCGTACAGCTGGTGTAGTACTCTACTGCGTACAGCTGGTGTAGTACTCTGCTGCGTACAGCTGGTGTAGTACTCTGCTGCGTACAGCTGGTGTAGTTCTCTGCTGCGTGCAGCTGGTGAGGTACTTAACTAAGGGATGCCACTTCACTGTACTTGCAACGTTGCATGCACTGCACTCTATACATATAGTCTACAATATTAAAGGTTTTATTTTTTCACCGCGCAATGCTGACGAGCAGATTGTTCACTTAGAAATATTATGCGCTTATGTGCGCTTCAGTTGCACATGGCATTGCAGTTCTAAGAACTACTGTGTACTTCAGAGCTGAGGGCGGGTTTAACGTACGTGCAGTCCTGCACTGAAGAGAAATTAGTCCCAGAAGCCACAGTATGTATTTAGTTTCACTATTTATCTTGTGCTCATAGTTTATTACATAGTTCATCTCAGTCTGTCCTGATGAAAGTTCTCATGTCCTAACAACGCAACGCTAACATAGGCAGTCTGTCCTGTTCTGTGTCTTTCTTATCTCTAGAGCCTTAAATATAGATACATTATAATTTTAGTGTTCATTACTTATATCGGAAGTGTAACTACTGATTTAATTCTCTTGAAATTGTTTTGCAAAAAATGTAAGATTTATGGGCAGAAATGAATTTTAATAAAAAAAAGCGAGAGAGTACTCGACTTCAAATAATTCCGTCTAAAATTTGCCGAAAGCTTATTTAATTGAGATCACTATTATCGTGCCTTGGAATCATTCGGTCTATCATCAACAATCATGCAATTACAAATGTAAAAAATTAATTGCCAACAATGTTTCATTTTACTTTATTTTAACCATCTACCTTTGCTGGTTTGTAAATTTTCTGACTCAATTTCTCTCTGTAGACCTGCAAATTGAGAAAAGCTATCAATGGTCTCATGTAAATCATCTTGGTCTGTCTAATTACTTATTCCTTGTGTCTGCTCATTCATTTTTTTAATATAATTTAATGTATTGATAACGACAGGAAATCAATAAATGCTTCATTTATTCATGAAAACCATTCATGAAAGCAACCCAGGATATAGTTTTAGTCTTTTGCACCTGATTAAAAACTTTTAAATTTTTAAACGAGTCCTATGCAAGCTCACTAAGTTTTAGTTACAAAAATTATTGTACTTGTATAATGTTTTTGAACTGACGATGGAGCTGGGCGCTGAAACGTTTTCTCATACAAAGAATTTTTTGGTTATTTTCTTTGCTTTTAAGTTCTTGTTAAACGAGTCTGCACTGATCCGCTCGGTATTGCCACACATATCTTACACTTATAATATAAATAATATAAATATACGCTAAATTATGTAAATAAACGCTTATATGCTGTTATCAAGCCGGGCCATCCTTCAATACGCTTTATGCATCAAATTCTCTCTGCAACAATGAGCTGAGCAAATTCCTTCAATTGTCCAGGAAAATATGTGGTCTATCGATACAATAATTTTATGTACCTGTTCTTGTGTTTGGTTTAGTGTCTCGAAGTTGAAAGTACTAAACGATACCCGAAATCTGTTGAGGTCACGGACTGCAGTCTCTTACTTATTGTCAGTAAGGCTTTTCGTTTAGTATGAACCACTTACTGCAGTTCCTCATTGTTATCAAGTCGTCACGAATACATACGAGCAAAAAAGATATATTTTGGAATTGCAATCACTAACTGCTATTGTTACGCCATTTATTGTTGTCCGCTCGTGACGAGCGTGCTTGAGCTTTGAATGTATTCATGATTAATCTTAATATAATATTTTCGTGACTCAATGAGCCTGACTACATTCTTTAAATCACGTAAATCTCTGTTTTGATACAACCTGGGGGCATCTGTATTTTGATCAAAAATATTACGTCAGATCGTCTTTCTAATTATTTTAAACATTTATTCAGCTGATCATTAACTTCCAATAACAAATTTAATTCAAGTCCACTTCGATTTACTTTACCGTGAGTAAATCAAAGCCGATCATTGGAGATGTCGTTCAAATATATTTGCTCGGAAATACAGTACGTTTTCCTCATCGTTCCCATGAAATATTTAGTGACCTCAACACAACAATTGTTGAACCACAAGCTGCGTAGCAACGCAACAGTTTTTGTGCGTGTTGTTTATGTAGGTTTCCAGCGCATTTCTTGCACATGATCATGTGATGAGAACATCATACGAGTTGCTGCTATTGTTCTTGTGCACCTCAAGGCTGCTGTCTCCTGAGGACACTGGAGCACGGGGCCAACGGGTACTGTAAAATCAAGACTCAAATCACCAATTCTAAATGCCTTGAATTTATATAAGTAATAATGTCACTCGTTTGCACGAATCGTAAATTGCCTAAAAACTTAAAAGCAAAAAAAAAAACTTTTATGTTATATTGGTCAACAATTTTAAAATTTGTAATTTGTTAGATACAAAGATGGTGTAGGGAACCCACGCATAAGCTAGCGTCCCTATATATGTATATATAGTATATAAATATAGTTGTGCACGATGTGCATCTGCGTACGTCGGGATGACGTCTCACAATCTTCATTCTAGGGTCGCAGAACATAAGGGCTGGAGTTGTAGAACTGGTCACTTATTACCGCGCCCCCCTCATTCGGATGTGCGTGCTCACGCCGAGCAGTGCGATGTTCCAGTTTCTGACAGTGACTTCAAGGTTTTAGCTTCCACTTCCCGTGTTTCTGATTTGCGCATTTTAGAATCATTGTATATTTTTAAACAGAGACCTAGTCAAAATTTAGCTTTTAGCTCTTACCCGCTTGAAAGCTTGAAATTGTAAATAGATAGGTTTTACCATTCAGGTTTATTGTAATCTTGACTGTACTATAATTACTGATTTATCTGTGTTGTAGAATTTTCAACCCGACGATGGAGCTGGACTTCGAAACGTTTTCTTTTAAGATAATATGAATTTTTGTGGAGTTTTATTTGCATTTAAGTTTTTAAAGCGTTAAATTTTAACGTAAAGTGTTAACGTTCAAACTAAATGAATCTTGAATTTTCAACTTCTAGTAGAAGTGTGACATTTTCGGGTATCAATTAAGCTGTGTTGAGGGGATTTATGTCAGCCCAGTTCGCACATTTTATACATCATTACAACTTGTTCAAAATAAGCCCAAAAACATTAAGATGAAAAAAGCGTAAAACGTTTATTCTATCTTTGATACCGGCAAAGTTTCAATTTATTCTATTAAAGTAATAAGCAGAACAAAGTAGTAAGCCTCTTCCACGTTCGTCGGTCAAGCCTTGACAAGACGCGCGGTATCCTTGTCAAGCTGATTGTCTGGGAGGACAGCGTGCAGCAGGTGTCAGCAGGAGCTATTTTAAGTTTCAGCTCACGAATATGTCAAGGCCAGTCTTGAGTGCAATTTTCATGGTGATTTATGCAGCATACATAACGCAATGCCCACTTTACAAATAATTTTCATTGAGACTTAATGAAAATTGAACTAAATTATGATTCCTGATTTTTCAAGTCTTGATCACTCAAGACTTGCATGAATCCTCACAATTTATTGGTTCACGAAACCCATATTATTTCACTTAATTTTTCAAGAAGTTTCACTCAATTTTTTTAATGTTCGTGTCCGGGTGGTGTCTTTATCTCCTCGGATGTTCTTTTTCCAAGGCCTTTGAATCTTGTGTCACACCTGTTCCATTCATTGCCTACATAAAAAAAAAAAAGATTTTTTCAACTACTACTGTCGACTAATGACTGCAGGATCCATGTAGTTCCAATCGTTTTTTTTTAATCCAGGTACATCCTGGAATGGTATCTATAAGTTATATTATCCAACTCGGGAGCACGGACCAGTCTGTCGGACCTCGGTTTTTCGGGAATGCCTCGCGAGTTCCGGGTACGGTGTTATTAAACTGAATTTATAATTGCCAGTCGAGCCTTTTGTCAGCCAAATTTGACAAGTTGGGCTTTTTTGAAATTTCTTTAGCCAGCTAAAAGACCATGATGGCCAAGAACTTAATATATTTTATATATTAAGATGACTCTTAAAATTTAATTTTTACCGAAAATTACAAAATTTTAGAAATATGGTAAATGGTGGCTGGTTATAGCCTATTCTGTGCACGGATTGGCCGATTTTACTTGCCACCTAATGGCAGCATCAGCTCAATAATGTCTCATCAGACTCAGAGGTCCTTCCCTTGTCTCTTGTCAGTTGTCAGGAGGTGCGTAGTCTGGACAAACTATATCCTCGTCATGTGGATGTAAAAAAATCAGTAATGTCTCATCAGACTCAGAGGTCCTTCCCTTGTCTCTTGTCAGTTGTCAGGAGGTACGTAGTCTAGAGAAACTATGTCCTCGTCATGTGGATGTAAAAAAATTCAGTGGAATATGGATGATCAAAGTACTACTGAATAAAACTTACTAAATTTGAGAAGTAAAAGTCAGTTCCAATCCGTAAATTCTTCATCATTGTGAAGGTCTCTTAAATTAGTTCAGTTTATAGTACAATTTCTAGAACGAAAACTACTTCACAGAAAACGTGTGTTTTTATGGTATATTATCTAAATTTTTGAAGTTCATGAGGTTTCAATTTGTTACTAACTTAAAGTTTATTAAAAACCAATTCAGGAACCCCTGGAAATTTCTTTGTGTATTCTTATATTTTCTTCAATAAATATACCCTCACGGCAGCACTTATGATCGATCCAACTCAAAATTCGATAAATGTTTTCTGAGAATAATATAAAAGAGAGCTTCACTTAGTCATTTCGAACTAATGTGCCGGTAATTAAGAAAGGTATCAGTTATTTACTAATTGTATGTCACGAAAATGGTTGATTAAGCTTTCAAAGACCAAAAATTTACACATTAGTACTTTAGGTTGAATAATTTCAATATTTTTATACCTTCGACTGTTTCTATATTTTGTTCAAAATCTTTCATGTGGCCAAGATATCATCAACAAAACAGTCTGACCAAAATAATCGAATGTCGCTTTTTGCAATTGCTCCTTGATAAGTTTTTAATCTACGACTCTATTAATAGATCTTTATATTTATTAAACTATTTTGTGTAATTGGATAAATTGTTCCCGTTTTTATATACATCAGAAACAAAGAAGCATCGAAAACCAACAGTTAATGTTTTACAATTCTCTCTTATCAAAAGTCACTTCGCAGGTCAAAGATGACGTCAAAAATTGAGCATTATAAAGTTGTGAAAAAAAAGTTTAAATAAACAAATAGAATAAATAAATTATATCGTTGAAAGAATGAGACAAGAAGAACTTGAATTCTTGAAATTTAATTATTATTCCGATGTTCTGAGAGAACGTTCTTGGAAAGCTTTTTTGAGCGGGTGTGAGGCTGGTGTTCTGATTGTGTATGACCACGACAGCTCGACAGGAAAAACGCAAGTTTGTATTGTCAATTCATCTCTTGCCATGCCGAGACATAATAAAAAGGCGAGCTAGTCTAGCGCTAGCTTCTGAAAATATGTTTTTTTCACGCCTATTGCTGTTCGTTCAAAAGGTGATGAAGTGGACCAAAGTTTGTTTGTCTCAAAAAAATAAAAAATAAAAATTTATCCTCCCAAAAACATTTGTTCGTCTTATATCAAAGCGACTGGCAAATCTCGATAGTATTTATATACAGTAAACCCAATTGAAACTTAAAGTAAAATTAAACCTATAGTACCTATAAGTAAACTATATTAATACCTGTCATCAGCTTGAAATTCATCAGCTTGAAAAAGTAGTAGCATTTTAGCGAAACAAATATTTATAAATTCATCAATGGGTTTGCAAGGGCAAAGAGATCGTGGGAGACCGTGGATCGCATCCCATGTTGTCGTACTTCGCAGCCCTCAACCGCATTTGCCACACCGTGGTTGGCTGTTGGCTTGAACACTGTAGAATTCGAAAAAAAATATAACTCAGTACTCACTGCAGTGAGTGACAGAGAGCGCATTTTGTCATCAACAAAAACGTGAAGTCACGGACGGACAGACAGACGGACGGACAGACAGACGGACGGACAGACGGACATGGCGAGCACAATAGTGCCTTTTTTCCATAAATGAGAAAATGAAATGATCAATCTAAAAATCAATCAATCAATCTAAAAATGATCAATCTACTTTTGCATAAAGTAGACATTTCAGTCATTATTATCTATGTAGATCGAAGTAAGAATCAAGACCAGTTTAATTGACAATCTGCCGATTCAAACGTGAAAAAAATAAATAATAATATGATAGAAGTTACAATTTATTGCGTAATGTTCCTCATTTTCTTCGAATGATCAGAAAAATAGGAAAAAAATATTTCCTGAGACTGTAATAAATTCAATTTTAGAATATTTTATATGAAATGTTGTATTTATTAAGTATTTTATCGAGCTTTTTGTTTTTTTAAAAAGTGCACCTGCCAAAAAACGGATTTGTCAATAAACGTTAAAATAAATATGATAATTTCAACAGTCATTGGTGCGTGATGCTCAATGACGCATTGCATGATGCACCAGAAAACATTACAATCTATTCACCATTCTGTGAAAAATTAAATTTCTGTTCATTTGTTCATTTATTGAAAATAATACCTATCAGTTGTTTCGAAATTTTGCGAAATCATCATAGGAAATCGTAGTATCAAGCCAGGATAGCAAAATGTGCAGGTCGAGACACCTCAAATCGGAACCGGTTAAACGCTTTTATCAAATCGATTAAACGCTTTTCGCGCATTTTCTCATACATGAAAAAAATAACTCAGTACTCACTGCAGTGAGTGACAGAGGGCGCATTTTCTCGTCGATGAAAACGTGAAGTCACGGACGGACGGACGGACATGGCGAGCACAATAGTGCATTTTTTCCATAAATGAGAAAATACGCTAAAAAGGCGCTTTTGTGCTCGTCATGTCCGTCCGTGACGTCCGTCCGTGACCTCACGGACGGACGGGCGAGAATATACGCTCTCTATCACTCACTGCAGTGAGTACTGAGTTATATTTTTTTATTTAATCAAACGCTTCTCTAATTAAAAAAAAAAGAAAGGATCGGTTTTCTTTTCAGTATAAGTTCTGTTGCTTTCCTTTTCGACAATCTCCCAAAAACTTACGTAAAAAACTTCAGTTTCATTTAAATTTAACTTTCCTTTTGAGCATTTCATCAGTTGGTAGTGGATTTACAGCATCTTGTGTACAACATACTAATGCTGTAGTTAATTAATTTCTGGTGTCAATAGGATACGTTGTTTGCCTCGGCGCCGGAGCTGAGGGCCATAGAGCCTTCAGTGGATCAGTGCTCTCCTTGCGATGGTGGTGGGTGGTGAATATTTATGGGTGCTGCTCTACTCGTGCCTAATTGGCCATTTTACTCATGGTGAGGATCATCCATACCCTGTGTAATGTATTGCCTGTATAACTTTAGATGCAATTAATAAGTGTTATGCGTACACACGTCCGTACATATATATATATATGATAATAGTTTGAGAACGTCCCAATTTTATTTTGAATCATATATTAGACTACCATGATCATTTTTCCGTGTACAAGAGTACATCTGAATAGCGTTCACACATTATTCCTGTACTGTACATTGCGCTCTATCGATTGAGAATAGTGACATTAATTTATTTGTTATGATTAGCAAAACGTTCGTTTTTATTGAATATTATTAACTAAACCGTTATAATTATATGTGATTCATTGCTTGGCATGGATGGAATGTACAAACTCTACAAACTCTTTACTGCGTACGACACGGTTGATGTTTTCTCACGGTTGATGTTTTGAACATCGTTGCAATGTAAGAGCTGATCACTGTGGGTATTAAAGCATTCTATAATTCTGATTGATGACAAAAAATTTTCTGTACGCGGCTTGAGCTTTAAACCTTGCCACTCTGATTTGCGATCAAATGTTCGGTTAGTTAAATCTTGCCACAATCACTCGACAAACAATCCGCGTAAGAGCGACTTGAGGCGACCACATGGCGACAGGGCCGAGTTGCCAGAGCTTGGTAAGCGGGAGGTGCCGTTCGCTGTGAAACGCATCAGCCTCCTCCCCTCAATGGGCATGCTTTATGACGTCATCACTTCCTTACTCTAAGTTTCTCACCGATTTGCTCATAGACAAGCTAATGCACTTGACATTAGTATGAGGTAATTCTCATGTATTTTTCGACTTTAGCCTGCATTATTATTAGGTCGTTGTCATGCATTTTTCGACATTTGTTCTATGGCCGTCATGAATTTTTCAGCGCTCTATCAACGGTTAATTGAGAGTTGAGTATGCGTTTACTCGCAAGTATTTTCACGAGAAATAGTCATTGAAGTTTTCGTCTGACTGAGTGCAATCAATGAGTGTGGCATCTTCCAGTGGAACTTGGAGGTGCTGCTTGGCGCTCACTGGGCACGCTGAAAATTGTTATAGTGAAATTTCCTTCTATTAGTGATTCTAATTACGTACATAATTATTAACTTTATACGCTTCGCACAGGCCAAGAACACGACAAGAACAATAACAACAACGTGGTGGAGCACCAGCAACTGCGCGCGGGTGACAACTTCACGGCCTCATGCCCCGCCATTTCGACCAGCCTGGGCAGTGTGAGTGCTTGTCTTTACAGTCGTAATTAAGACGAGATTCAGATAGTAATCGCATATCAGCGAATCATTGAAAAAAGATTACCTAAATATTTGAAACACGAGTTGAGATTTTGAACGAAATTCATTTGGTGCGTGCGACTACTGTCATTGCTCACGGACAACTTCAGTCAGGTTATATGAGATTTTTTCTACATGCCCTATTGAATGTTTATCACACGCTCCGAGCAATCAGATTATGAACACCGAACTCAACGACAAGCCATGGAAACCAGAGCTACCATTCACAAATTTCAAATTTTTTTTCTTAACCTGCACGTTTTGCTCAAACGAGTTCCACGTGACAGACTACCCTAGAAGCACTTTGTGACGTGACATGAATACAATGACAAATTTCACCTTCGACGTAGTTGTTGAGGATTTATGACAACGTTCGCGTGTGATTCTGCTATTTGCCATTAACGAAAAAGAATTTTGACTCTCAGTTATCAGATTTTTACAATAACTATTACGGGTTTATGTTAAGAATTCTTAAATTCTACCATTATCGTGTTATTTAAATTCACGGAGCATGGATGGCTTAGGCCTATAGAAAAGCCCTCAAATTTTATCTAAACAAGCGACTGACCGCAAACCAACTGCAACCCCCAGCGCCGACATTAGGTTTGATAAGCGGCTTCCTGCCTCGCTCTTCCCTCAACAACGGACATAATAACAGCCAATAATAATGCTGTGATAATTTATTTATAGCTCTATTGTGCCCGAGCCTTATTCAGCCTCTCTGCCGGACTTGTACCCTAATGGTATTTTTTGTTGATGTTTTTGTTGTGATATGAAGTTTAATGGCAGATTTAATTGACATGAATCTACACATTTGCTCTAATTATCGTGCATAATATCTCAGCATGCATATGCCATGCTTTTTTCATTATAGCACGGACGACAAATTTCTTTTTTAACAAAAAGAAAAAAGACTTAAAAAGACCTAGCAATCAGATCAATAGATCAATAAGTAGAAAAGCGGTTCCTGTAATTCATATTTACTTACTTTAATTCCGGATTTGCGAGTTTGACTGCTCAGTGAAACTTTCTTATTGAAATTGGAAGTCAAAGTGAAGAGGGACTATCCTACATATGAAAGCAGCATGTCATTCTTAGGGGAAATAGTTTGCGAAATATAGTGAAGATATTCATCATGATAGACCCTTCAGCTATAGCATTCATTACACATAACGACCACCCAACGCTTGTAGCTGTACCCCTTAATTACGATGTCCAACATGCGCTATGCGCAAGGTTACATGTGTTTCTAAAGGACGAAAACTCGAGTATTTTGTTCAGAGCGTTTGCAGATGCCGACGCTGCTGAAGAAAGTTGAGCAGTGCTAGTGTGTTGAATTCGCAGATGATTTTTCCCCATGGAGCAACAAGAGTAGACGGCTGAGCTGAATGGGTGGATGTGAAAATTGAATGAGAAGAGTTGGAATGCTTCACTGTCTGGCGATTGCTGAAGTTTCTGAAGGAAAAGGAGCTAGGATGCTGTTTTGAATGACGATATAAGACTTGGCTTCCTTACTTATCACGTGGAGTCATGTATTTCTTTTAGGATCGTTTCCTGCAACTTGGTTATTAATGACCTCCGGAAGCAACAGGTCTATAACTGCTGTTTTATTTCAATATTCTATCGAATAGGCGAAAAAATATTTGTACCGAACAATAACTGAAATTAATTCACTGCGTGGATATAACCTAAAATATTGTAGAATAATCAACCTGCTATATTTCAAATCTTGGTACCCAATGGACAGAATTATGTACAATAAAATTGACTCGTACAATTATTGAATCATTGTTTCAGCAGCAATATCGGAATTAATTTCATGAATTTGATACCTGAGACGTAATTTTTGTTTGAAATAACTGTGCTGAAATTTTCTTAATCGTTTTTCTCGAGGGGGGAAGTAACTGTACTTGAATTTATCAGTACCGATGGGTGGTCGTGGGCACCGAAGTACGGAAGCCGCGGGTGATCACAGCGGGGGTGCGGGTCATGGTGGGGGAACCTCGCTTCAGCATCACCCAGCAGGCGGGTGTCTTTTTTGGCTTATCGGCTAATGAAAGATTATTTAATAAGTTTATTGAATTAACTTTTTAATTATTAATCGTGTGAAAGGGATGAGTTGATTATAGTTAAATTGAAAATTAATTGCTACCTTAACTTCCAATTAAATACAAGTTTATTTTATATATACTAATTTTAATTGTAAAACTTGTGCACCCAATAAACTGATTATTGTTAAACTGAAAATTTGACTGCTACAATGACTTATAAAGAATAAAAAGTTTCTTGAATAAGTTAATAACTAATTTTTACTGACAAAATAATTGGTGCTTGTGCTACTTATTACTGATGCCACAGCCATTGCTACGGTTACTGATGCTGCTACCGCTGCTATTTCGTTGTAATAAACTGAATATTGTTAAATCGAAAATATATTGACCGTTTCACGCCATAGAATTATGTATAAATGAACTTAGCTCTCAAGTCGATCTTGGATGCTTCAGGCTTTGGATTTCAGGCCGTCAGACATGCCTCGTCAGAACCCCGCTCCTGACGTTAGCCTCGTGCTGACGCTGACATCGGTGCGTGAGAGCGACAGCGGCATCTACATGTGCTGGCGTCAGAGGAAGAGACCCTTCCCTCAGATATCGCTGACTGTTATCGGTGAGATAACGGGGCTGACTGAACACTTCCCTCAGATATCGCTGACTGTTATCGGTGTGATAACGGGGCTGACTGAATACTTCCCTCAGATATTGCTTACTGTTATCTCTGAGATAACGGGGCTGACTGATATCGCTGACTGTTATCTCTGAGATAACGGGGCTGACTAAATACTAGTCTCAGATATTGCTGACTGTTATCTCTGAGATAACGGGGCTGACTGATATCGCTGACTGTCTTTTGTGAGCTGACGGGGCTCACTGAACCCTTCCCTCAGATATCGCTGTTTGTTAAGATCGCTGTAGGGTTCAAACCCTCTTATCAAATATATTTGTAGGTCTCGATTACCATACATCTACGAAGCGGTTTTAATATCGCTTGAATATGTTATAGATCAAAGTGCTTTTAGAATTAATCGCTTCTCGTAAGAGCTGACGGCATTAGTGCTGCGGCGACCTAAAATTTCGAGAAAGTTGATTTAGCAAATTACTATTACAATTTTTTTTGGTTTTTATTTATTTGTACATGTTTACTTTTTGTTTTTACATGCTTACATTTTATTTTATCATGATTACATTTAATTTTTACATGTAGAATTACATGTCATAGTGGACATGTAATTTGCTGTATTTTTCCTGAACCCTGCAGGTTTGCTTGTCTCTTGTTTAACTTTAAAATGTATTCAGACATATAGCCAAAACTTTTTTAGTTATTATTCCAGGCAAAATTATAATAGCAAAATAGACTGTAATCTTTCCCGAGACTCGCAATAACTCTCCCCGAATTTTCCTTCGGCTTGAGAAAACAATCCAGGAGCGAGCGCGAGATCTTATTTTAAATTTTAACACTTCGACTCCGATTGCTTCATCTTGTACTATTATTTCATTTTTGTACTGTTTTCAAACAGGGTTGCCAGGCGGTCATTTTTTCCGGACAAATTCCGTGATTTAGTTTTTCTCAATTGCGTTGGCCAGCTAAAATTTATGATAGGGATACTTCCTAATTACAGTCTAAATAGTACAAAAAGAAAATAATTGGAATTTTTCTAGCGGAACGTACGAATAAACTGGTATATATTGAGTTATCGGCCTTATTTGGCCTTTTATGTTCTCGGATTTGGCTGATTTTAGACAACCTGAATTATGTGCCACTACGTCCTGGAGAAATACATTTTGTAGTACGCATATACTGTATGTACCACTTCTGAGTCAACGTGTTAATAGCATCGGGCTAGATATTCTCTCTATCCTACTCTAAACATTCTGCTATCTTCGAAATTTTCTAATGAACATAACTGCACAGACCCGCGCAGTTCGGAGCCTGAGCAGAGGGTAACCGCATTGACAGGCCCAGCCACTGTGCCCTTCGGCGCCCCTCTTGTGCTCAACTGCACCATACAGCCTGCGCGCTCTACGCAGGTGGGTCTCATTCGTGATATTGGTAAAATATATTAAACTTAGCTTATCAACATTGCAGTATTTCATTATATGAATGAAATATTCAATTATAATATTCGATTATGAAATATTCTATTATAATATTCGATTCTGAAATCTTCGATTACAATATTCGATTATGAAATATTCTATTATAATATTCGATTATGAAATATTTGATTATAATATTCGATTAAGAAATATTCGATTTTAATATTCGATTAAGAAATATTCGATTATAATATTCGATTATGAAATATTCTATTATATGAATGGCCCCAGGTGAGCTGGCTGAGGGACGGTAAGCGCATCTCGCTGTCGGACCCCGCGTACGGCCACACGTTCTTCACCTCAGACACGGAGCTCACGTTCAGTATCCAGGTGGCGTCGCTGAGGGAGGACGCTACCTTCTCTTGCTTCCTGCCTGCCGCCCCGCACTCTCGCAAAGATTGGCTTGTTAGAGTCCCTGGTTAGTCAGCGTCGGGTCTAAATACATTTAGTTGTTGAACTATTCAAAACATTATATATTAAGCGTATAATTTTACTAAAAATTGAATTAGCCTACATCCGATTCCTGAGATGTCTTAAATTTTTTCTTAATATAATTAATTTTCAAGCTTATATAGTCGTATACTGTAATTCTTAACAAGCTTAGTAAGTTATAGAATATATGTATAAAAGTCAGGTTAGTACTTTTGCAGGTTTACAGCCCTGCAAATAATAACTGGATTTCTAATGTTTCTTGGGATAATTCTTCTCTGACGTTACTCGTGAATTTGTTTCAATTCGCATCAACGATTTTTCAACATCTACGATTCAGTCGACAGCGTTGATGCCTTGACTGCCACTCCGTCTCCGGACGCGGTGCAGTACGGACAGCTTGTGTCCCTCTCCTGTACAGCATCTGGTCATCCTGGACAAGTAAATTATTTTTGCTGTTAACATTTTCATTTTTTTCGTATCCTGATACAATCATTGTTAATGATTATTTTAAATTTTTTACTAAGGCTCTCACTAAGAGCTGATTATGCATTATTCACACATGAAGTCATAGTTTTATTACACAAAGATTATTCATATAAAACCTGTGCAAACATAAGTATACTCGTTAAATACCTTTTTTCAGAATCCCCTAGAAATTGCTATAAGGACATGAGTAATAAATATAATTTCTCGGGCACTCGTGACAAGAATATTGAGTGTTTTTATCTGCCGGAACCAAGAGCTTCATATTTTCTAACTACTCAGGTGGTGTGGCTGAAAGATGGGGCGATATTGAGAGCATCTGTCGAACGCGAGATCTCACAGGTGTTGGTGGACGTGGACAGCGTCCAGTCTACAGTTAATATCAAGTCTTTTGATATGCATGATAACGGCCAGTATGTGTGCTACTACGGAGGTGCATCCAGAGCCTTGCTTATCAACATCGAGGGTGAGACTGACACTAATTTTATCCATAGATATTTTGAAAAAGCAAGCTTTTCATCGAAAGAAGTTTTGCAGACAATTATTCTGATTATTAATAATGTGATGCTGATGTTTTTTTCCAAAATAAATGTCTGTACCAATTATTCATTTGAGGGATTTGAACAGGGAATAAATGCAAGAAGTGGTCAAATCTGGGTTGAAGTACAATAACTACATATAATTTGTAATTTTCTCGCTGTGGTTAAAATAAAACGCCTGAGATGGGCATTTGGACAGATTTCAAGTAGAATGGCAGATAAATTTTCCAATTCTATTCACGATAAATCTTGTTGCCTATCATTCTGCATCTCGTTGTCAGTTACAGCTTTAGCTACTTACTACCGGAAAAGTTTCTTCGCAAAATTTTTGCTATATACTCACATATAAAGTTATTAATAAATACATATCATTAATAAATACATAAAACTTTTCTCATCAAATTGCTCTCCTCGAACTTTTCGCTATCCTCGAGACTTCGTTCATTTGTAACTGCTTAGATATGTGCGAATATCTTTTAGATGAATTAGTCACATTTTTCGATGTCATTTATATCATTAAAAGCCATCGCTGTCAGGTCGTCTTAGTCAGCTGCTGGGGCTGGAGGCCTCACCGTTCATCGTGGGTCGCCCCTTAGAGCTGACGTGTCGTACGCAGTACACGCGCGACCACGAGGTGAGGGGGGGGGGAGAGGGATGTGGTGGTTAGGTGGACATGGGGTGAGTCAGGGAGGGGGATGTGGAGGTTAGGTGGACATGGAGTGAGTCAGGGAGGGGATATGGAGGTTAGGTGGACATGGGGTGAGTCAGGGAGGGGNGAAACAACGTTTGGTTGCCGAAACAATGTTTGGTTGTCGAAACCACGTTTGGTTAACGAAACAGCGTTTGGTTAACGAAACCAAGTTTGGTTAACGAAAACACGTTTGGTTGCCGACACCACGTTTGGTTACCGAAACCACGTTTGGTTAACGAAACCACGTTTGGTTAACGAAACCACGTTTGGTTAACGAAACCATGTTTGGTTGCCGACACCACGTTTGGTTACCAAGTCTTGATATCATGATAGTTTCATTAGCGATACAAAGTTGAAGGCCGAAGTTTAATATTTATACAAATTTAGGACTAAATGTTTGATAATTGCTTCTCTGAGTGAAATTAATTTTACTTTCTCTTAAGCATATATATTTAATCGTAAATCTACTTTTTCATCGTCTATTTTGTTTCATTGTTCAGCCTCCTTTTTTTAAACATTTCCCCTCGTTTGCTTCACCATAAATTTTACTTTTCTAGTCGTAAAGTAACCCCCTGACCCTCGGAAATGGCCCTTGTCGTTAACTAATCCAATAATTACAATTTAGCACAAAGTTAAAAAATTTCTAGAAGTATTACTTCCATTTTTAACCTTATTACCCTCAGAACTGCCAGTCATCAGCCCGGCGGTGCCGCCGTCGCTGGTAGTGGAGGTCGGTGCTGACTTCTCGGTGCCGTGTACCGCGTCTGGGATCCCACCGCCTAGGGTCGTGTGGTTCAGAGCTGACCGTAAGTACGAGAAAAATATCTTGTACATTTCTATCGGGACCATCGATCTTATCAGGAACGCCCCATAATATTCAATATCAGTGCATATTTAATCGTGAGAAAATGGGTTCCCTGGTGATTTTTGCTTCTCTGGTAATTTATATGTTTTTAATTAATTACATAATTTAAATTAATTAAATAATATTTTAGCAATTTTTACCTTATATCCGATAACCGTGTTCATGAGTGATAGGGCCCAAGTAACAAATAAGCAGCTAACTATTCATTCTGTGTGCAACAATCAATAAATTGGGCCCCTGTAATGACCATGAGATGCTATCAACGTCTCCAAGTAAGATCTTTAGTAGAGATTTAAACGCAACTAAAATCACATGAAAATTCGCCAGCTCTCTTTTTGGAGTCCAGCTCCATCGTCAGTTCGAAAATTCTAGAATACAGGTACATTCTACTGGTAGTGCAGTCGCTATTGAAAAAAAAACACAGAAGAAGTTACAAGCTAAGTTTACAGACAAAATACTGAGCCACTCTATTCACAGAAGGTTTTCAGTACTTGTGTCATTACTCTGCTTAAATCGTAAGTTATTTAAACGCTAAAAAAACGCCAAAGAAATTCACCATATCTTCAATAAAAAAATTTTCGGAGACCTGCTCCATCATCAGTTCAAAAAATGTATAGAATTTAATACAGTCATTAGGCTTTTAAGTGTCGGTAATACTCAATACGATATCCTGTCGCGTCCAGAGGATGGTCACTGGCATGAGCTGGACAAGAAGTCCGCGCTGACGATGAAGGCGGTGGATCTGCACGATGCTGGTCTCTACATGTGTTCGGCCGTTAATACTGCAGGCCGTGTAAACTCTACCACGCAAATCTCTGTCATTTGTGAGTTATTTATTAGGAAATAATTATTTTTTAAAGTACTCTGGGACATTATTTTCTAACTTACGTACAAATTTTCATCGTCGTCGATTGGTAGTTTGTCGGCTCGAGTGATTGGTAGCTGGTCTTTATTATTTGTACAACTAATCTCAACCTATAGAACCTTTTACTTGTTCAATGAGCTATTAATTTGGTTAAGTTTCCCCAAAAGATGAGGCGAGACATTTTAATTATTTATCAACCTCTATATTCGTAAGCCCCGAAGCCGAAGGTTGTATCGATGGTTGCGTCAGACGTGGTCGAGGGAGAAGACCTGGTTATCACGTGCGTGGTGCAAGACTGGGATGGTTTCGTGAGTATCATATATACTCTTTTACTCGCCTTGATTATGTTATTCATGAACTGACGAGTTACCTTATGATAGAAATAGGTATTTTAGATTACCCAGAAATTGCGCTATCAAAGCTATCTCTTGTAAGCTAAACTGCTCAATTTGTTTGAAGTTTTGTTGAATTCTCGCGGGGAGATGAATGTACTTGAAATTTTCAAGCCACAATTTAACAAATAACGTGCTGGCAAATTATCTTTTTATTAAGCGTTTGTAATGCCTCAAATCTCTTTTATTTCTCTATTTTCTTCGTCGTGGAAAGGTGGATTTTGTATCTGGGAAAAAAGCTCTTCGTCCCGATGGTGAAAACGGATCCCGATATTCCATTGAAAAAGTAGCCGTTTCTAAAAGCCTTCATCAATCTATAGAAGGAGATGAAACCGGCCAACGCACAAAAACTGATAATATCGTAAACTTTCAAGACGAAATCGCTAGATCAGCTGACTCTGAATTAATGGACTCCGTTCAAATTGGTGAGGAAGCTGACGCAGCGTCCCAGGTTCGCAGAGCGGGTGACCTGCTTTTCGCGTACACTCTACGGGTGTCGCGCGCCACCGCTCAGGACAACGGCGTGTACACTTGTCACGCTGGGCCAAACGGAGCACAGGCGTCGCTTCCTATCGTCGTAAAACGTACGTAGTTCTCAATAACAAATATAGCCGTTGCCACTTTAGCGTTAAAAACAAGCACATGAAGTCTTTATATTCTACTCATTTATTTCAAACATCGTAGTTGTTTTCTTATGTTCATACCTTCGAGCATTCATTAACTACGTGAAAGAAATGTTAATGCGAACAAATATTTCTAAACAGTTTTGTATGTTACTAGGCATCACATCTCACAGAAAATTTGTTTTAGTATTTCTCTCGTGTCACTATTCTTCTGTCTACTTTTATAAATTTAATTGAATTTATTTTTATTATTTTATACACTTCGATATTCAATTTCGGTAGCGCGCGCGCCATACGTGGTGGGGACGCGCGGCGCGGTGTTCGTCAAGACCGTCGCTCCGCAGCACCGGATGCCTCACGACGGCGCCCCTCATCAGCAACATGTAGCCGTCATCTGCATTCTAGCTAATGCTAGGAACAAGCAGGTGCTGTGGTGATGAATTAAGGTAATATTTTTACGATTATATTGCTGTTAAATTCATCATTACTCTCGCAGCTTCATGAGCGATGCAGGAACAATGTGAAATTGTTCACGGATTATTTCATTTTTGCTTGAAACTCTACGGATATTAGATCTCACATTCAACTTACTTCTTGAATCACCATCAATCATCTAATATCAACTTAAGTGTTGTATTTCAAATTTTAATAAAATATTCGTAATCACAGGTAAATTTCTACCACAACGGGACTCTCATCAGCTTCCATGGCGAACAAAGTCGCTATGAGAGAATCTCCTTGACCGCTGGCAGGCAGAAAAACGACCATTCAATACCGGATAATGTTTGGGAAGAATTAGAGGATAATGAAATAAATCCGTCAATCAGGCATGAATATGACATCATTTCTCGTCAACTTCTGCTTGTGAAAGACGCTGAAGTTCATGGCAGCGGCCTGTACTCCTGTGGCTTCGATAAGGAACAATCCGAAGGCATAAATCTTGTTGTTCAACGTAAGTTTGAACTCCACTATCGTAAAATACGAGTGGCATTCCTTATAACTAAAAAGGGTATAAAAAGGAAACATAATAATAAATTAAAAAGCATTAGTACAAGTATTTTTTTCATCTATGGAGACTTTCCAAATAAATCAGCAAGAAGATCATTACTTTCATTTCGTAACGTAATTTGTACTTATATTATGTTACTCTTAATTATTTAAAATTTGATGATAAAATTTGACGCTTCTGTTCGGCCTTCAGCTGTTGAGGCGGTGGTGAGCATCTCTGCGACGCCATTGGCTGTGCAGGGAGGGGAGCTGCTGCTTTCCTGCCGTGTGATTGGCCAGCAGGGCGAGGTAAGCGCTCTGATTGGCTGGCTGGGCGAGGTTAGCCCTCTTTTCATTCTTCCTTCGCTTATTCTTCCTTCGCTTTAAAATTATTATGTTAAGCTATTGCATGTAAATAAGTTTGCGTTTAACATCGAATGGTATCGTGTTTTCACTTGATTTTCCGTGCTATATCGATTTCTTTTTTGCAATTGATTTTCTTCTGAATGTTTTAAATCAAACGGACGCTTTTACGTTGATGAAATATTGAAATATTTTCATCTAAATTTGAGCTGGTAAACCAAAACACGATTGCTTTCTAGGCAATTTATATTCCTAACAAAACCTCATTTCTTCGATACCAGGTAACATTTTTACACAACGGGACCGAGATTCAAAACACCGCGGGTGATGAAATGGTGCCGACCGATGGTGATGGTGGTGGTGGTGACCCGCGTCTCTTCACCACCACTCACCAGCTGCTTCTGCTCAACATCACGTCTGCTCATTCTGGTGTCTATACTTGCCGGACTCAAGCATCACCAGGCCGAAGTATAGAAGTGTTGGTTCACGGTGAGTTTAAATAGCTTACAAAATTTTCTCTGAATAGATGGCTTGAAACCACTAATAATCCGCACTGATACTTTGCATCCGTTTTTACTTCATTCTGGATTTTAAGTGAGCAAAATTAACAATATCGAGCCTGAATAATATTCATTTATGAAACTACAGACGTCGGAAATGTGCATCCGTTCTTACTTCATCCATGAATTTAACTGTGCAAATAAGTAAATATTAGTGAACCCGAATAATATTCAATTCAGATGTCGATGATGAAAAAGGTTTTTGTAAATGGGTAACTTTGCAGAAGTCTTGGTGGAGTTCAGTTCGGTTGGTAAAGCGCCAGCTGCGTGGAGCGGAGATTCTGTGGTATTCCGGTGCCAGGTGCAGGGACCAGAATTACCTTACTTGGTGAGTAGGATTAATACCTTACTTGGTGAGTAGCATTAATACCTTACTTGGTGAGTAGCATTAATACCTTACTTGGTGAGTAGCATTATTACCTTACTTGGTGAGTAGGATTATTACCTTACTTGGTGAGTAGGATTATTACCTTACTTGGTGAGTGAGATTACTGGCAATTACACCAAAATTCGTTACATGTTCGTAGACGAAAAAATTTTTGCATTGGCGAGATCCATATAAGTCGATCACAGACCGATCAAACGCATACGTCTGAAGTCGGAATGTAGGCTTTTTATTCATGATAGAAATACACAATTTTTCCATATATAAACTTATACCAGTTTTGTGTTTACACTTTGAGAAAACGCCAGATCGAAATAGCCCGGACCTGAACTTCTATGAACCGACAAGACCACGGCACAGCTTATCTAAGTATCCTTTTTTGCATTATGTTGCTAAAAAATTCCAACACCACGAAAAATTCATAATTAATCCATAATAAAACTTCAATGATCTTCTTCCACAACCTTAAAAGTTACCTTCGTGAGCTTTAAATCTTCTCAAATATGCTTTTATTATAAAAAATAAATTTATGAAGACTTTTCCTCCATCATTTAGGAGGTGGAGCTTCTGCACAACGGCTCACCCGTGGGACTGCTGGTGGACAACGACCCTCAGACGCCAGCAAAAAACTCCCCTTGTGTGGCTGGCACAGAGCAGCCACCTTCCGACGATAGTATTTATGACCAAAATCAAATGCCCCACGACGCATCCAATCAAATACTGGATGCAAATGGCAGCTGCATCCACGCGTCATCCACCGTGCAGTGGAGCTACCACCAGACAGTGGAGCCGGTGGATGAGGGATCAGCGGGAGTTTGGGGATGCTTGGCCAGATGGAACGGCATTGAGTGGATGGCCAACGAGTTCGTCAACTTGACAGTTTATGGTGAGTAAGTTGAGGGAAAATTTATATATAACAAAGGAAGAGTAAATTAGCGGAAAATTTTATATATAGCAAAGAAAACGTAAGTTGGGGTAAAATTTTTATCTACAAAGGAAGAGTAGGTTGGGGGAAATAAAACTTGTTCCGAAACAAAACTTCCGTGAACCTTAATTCTTAAAGATACTGCACAACACATGGCCGACAATCGCATGTCACTTGTCATGCTAATCCTAGGTATGAGTTTCCTGAGGGGTTATCTTAATTTCATTTATTATTTCAGTGGCGCCTGTGATCGTGTCATCACCCGGGCCCAGTTTGGTGGTGACGAAGGGGCAAGTTGTGGTGCTGGAGTGTGCATCGTCAGGTTCCCCTGCACCACACGTCACCTGGACCTCACATCATCGTCCCAACACCGTCCTTGCAGTGAGTTTCACTGCGTCACTGCGCGACATTGTTTCACCATATCACTGCGCGACGTTGTTTCACCATATCACTACGCGACATTGTTTCACCATATCACTGCGCGACATTGTTGCACCATATCACTGCGCGACGTTGTTTCACCATATCACTGCGCGACGTTGTTTCACCATATCACTGCGCGACGTTGTTTTACCATATCACAGCGCGACATTGTTTCACCATATCACTGCGCGACATTGTTTTACCGTATCACTGCGTGACATTGTTTCACAATATCACTGCGCGACATTGTATCACCATATCACTGCGCGATTCTATAATGTCATGCATGAGAAGCTGTCTCTTCTCAGAGCGGCTCGATCTAGCGCCGCATTTGCCATCCAGCATTTAAAATCAGCTCGGCGAAACCGGCCTGGTGCAGCCAGGAAGTTTGCTGCACTTCTATTTAATAAAAATGGTTTATTAATTTATTTACGTTAATTATGCAGCCACCCACACGGTTGCTACGACTTCAATCAAGGCTCTAGAGTTGATTATTTTGTGCAATAATTTATCTAATGCGATTCTATGATGATAATAAGACGAGTAAGATATTTTTTCACAAGGAAGCTCCTCATCAAACACCTTGAGATCGCCAATGCTTATCCATGACCTAGGTCACTAAGCCTTCGGATCGTAGATTAAATGTATATATAGTCGAAGTTTGTATTCACTCGTAACGCCATGAGCATACGAGGGCTGTGATTTTTTGTATTAGTTTCTCCGAAACACTCAATTTCGGTTTTAATAGCATTTGTTTAAATTAATGAAATAGATTGCGGATTGACGAGTTACAAGCCTAAATAGCTTTCGAACATTTTCACGCGGAAAGCAATGCAACAAAGAAGGAAATTTCTGTGGATCTGCCCCGGTTTGAAGAAGAGATCAGTTATTGAATATTGAACCAGTTTTATTTTCAACGGTATTAATTAGTTGAATTACACCGCAAAGGACGGTGTGGGCCAGGCAACGTTGATTTTGGACCCGGCCACTGAAGATGATCTGTACGACTGCGCGGCTACCGTGTTGAACATCACCGTCAAATCTTCTACTCAACTCAAAGTGGTTATGGATCATGACTTTGGTTGGTATTCAATTTTTTCATTAATTATCCTAAGACAGATTAATGAAAGTATTTATAGTTTGTTTCTAATGAATATGCTTATATGCTTGGTGTTAATGAAAAGAATCCATATGTTTTTTCGTTGCGTCGGCAATCAAGGCAATTTTAGCTTTAGAGCTTTTAATTATAATGTAATAAGTTTAATCCAGAGACAATTTTTTCAACAGAAAATGTCCTGCAAGATTTGCCCACCACCCAAGCGCCTGATTTCAGAAACAGCCAACTTCTTCCCACAACGCCACCCATTAGGTTTACTGAAGAAGAAATATTCGAGTTGACGTCAGAAGTTCCTATTTCAACTAAGTTTCCTTATACGTCCAGTGCAGATGTGTCGGAAGACTCTGTAAACGTCACGACATTACCAATTTTCGTCGTGACGACCCAAGTTTCTGTCTCTACAGAGTCAGCTGCTCCAGAGAACTGGCCCGAGCACAGCGGTGAATACGATTATACGGACGGTGAGGGTCTAGAAGCTCACTATTTGAATCCAGTCATAATTATTGGAATTCTTTTATTAACTGTAATATGGTTCTGGAAATGTTGTGGTAACTGGACTTGGTTTTCTGTAAAACCTCAGAATTTACTCATAGAATAAACTTCAAACTTTCAATGACTTTAGAATGAAAGTTTTATAATGTAACCTCGCACTTAAAATTACAAATAAGTCCTAACGCGGCGATAAATGTAAGCATATTATGAGCCTACCCAACTAGCCGATCATATTCACGTCACTGCCGTGAAAATGTCACTCATGCAGTCGTCACAAGTCTGCCAAATGACTTCCTGTACTATTTTCATGTTCACATGAACTATGACACGGCTTAGTTCCGCAAAATGATAGTATTCTGCATGAAAAAGAGATCAGTCAAGTAAAGTGCTACCAGCAAACTCTAAGTCATCGTATCAATCCTTTTTTGTGAGCTCTGTTAGTAAAGTATATAGCCGCGCATTTCCAATGGGTGTGAGATTTCCATAGGAGTTTATTTGTATGTATAGCCGGTTGTCCCTTTACTTTATAATTTTTTAACGTTATCACTATGTTTATTTATCGTTCCTTAGACACCGACTGTTATTTTTAAATAGATGAACGACGTTGTCAAGGCCATTACACTAATATTTGACTGCAGCAGGTATAACATTGGCTTTCATCGCCTAAAACTTTAACGAAATAAACGTGTCTCCATGCATTGTTTCATAATGTTAAATTTGTGTTTTCAGCTATTTATTATTTCCCTTTTGACTGGAGATATTCGTTGTAATTGTTAATTGCAAGTTACACCCTGACAGAGTAGATGCTCTCACTGAGACCCCTGAAGTATCGACTTCGCATTGGGAGCCCCCAACCACGTCCCCTGACACGATGGCCACCACGGAAGAACTTTTATCGTCGTCATCGCAACCAACATCCACGAGGACTACTGCGAACATAACTACTACAACAATTCCTTCCATTTCTACTCCTTCCTTCCCGTTCACGCCTAGCACTTCACCACCAGATATGTTTTATACTTTACCACCTGTAATGTCTTCTACTCCATTGCCTGACATATCTTCTACTTCTGAAAGTGAGGTTATGTCTCAAAAAGAGAGCATAGAAGTCCCTGATTTAAACGAAGACTTCGTTGGATTCATCGTGAATGAGACGGAAATTCAGCAGCATTTCATCCGCATAGATAAAACCCAAAATGTCGACTTGCATTGCTCTCCGTATTCCGTGCTCTCAGAGGTGATCTAAGCATTTCAGTTTTTGCCAGACCAGCAGGTTGATTTTAACTGTCTGTATCTTGAGTTTGGACGAGACTTGTAGGTTAAGTTTGACTGTCTGTGCATCAACTTAGTTTAAAACGCTTTTTAGTCACAAAAAAAAACTATGCTCAACTTGTTGAATAATTATGAATATCAAATCATTTAGTTTGTCCATGAGCTAAAATTTTCTAGTAAAGTTTTGGAATAATTAAATTAATAAGATTATCCCGTGAGATAAATGCACTGCATCCATTGTTTTTTTTAATTTAAATAAAGGCATTCTATCATTAATTAACTGCGATGACAGAGATAGTGAATAACGTGCTGTTGTGTTCCCATGGGGTTTGAATCTTGTTCACCGAACCTTCCCCAGTGACATGAAAATATTATTTACCTTCTAGTAGTCTGAACAGGGGTCTTCCCTTAACATATTTATATCTGCTAGCGGATTAGTATTGTGGATACGCGCCTTATTTATATTTGTGATGTCAGGCTTAAAACATAGGCTCAAATTTCGACTACTAAATATGTAATATCCCATAAATCAAATACATACATACCAAATGTAAATGGTGTTTGTTAGGTCACGTGGGCTCAGAGTCCGGTAGAGAGTGACGCCAGCGAGATCCTCTTCATAGGCTCCATTGACCTGGCCGGCATTGAAGGAATGACCGTCACGGAGGCTGGTCATCTCGTGATAAGGGCCAGCGCTCTCAGCGACCTCCTGCCTAAAACATTCACGTGCTTTGTTATTAATGTGGAGACGTGGGAAGATGTGCCCATACACAGCTACACTGTGTCTCTCATAGAAGGTATGTTGGGATAATTGTCTGCACTAACACGAAGATGTGAGAGGATGTGTTAATACTGAGCTACACTGTATGCCAAATTGCAAAGTGTGAGATATGTATTTCTTCATAAAATTTACTCCAAAGATTATCGTCATTATTTGTGAGCCTTGGATGTTGTTCTATCAAACATTTTTTCACGGTAGAATCTGATGGTTAAAACTACACTTTTAAATTACGACTTTTGTATGCATTTCGTTCATCAGTCCTCCGTATGAACAGCTTAGCGTATAAATGTAATAAGCACAGGTTGTAAAATCTTGTAGTACAATCACTTACAATCTTATGATTGCCAGATAGAAGAGATTTCATGAAAATTGCTTCCAATTATCACCGTATTAATCAACATTAATTTAGTGTTCAAACAACTTCTTCACGCACACTTCAATGCCACTGACATTTCTACGAGTAACATCATGATTTTTCCATTTATGCCTCTTGATTATTAATAACTCGTGTTCAATGTTTGAAACTCAAAAGTGTTTTCAACTGAAGGGGAATATTTTAGTAATATTTATCCATACAGACATCCCCACTACCGAGTTCTCCCCAACACTGGTCCCCCCGACCAGCCCCGCTCCCCCCGAACCTGCGGTGCCAGAATTTGTCTTCGTCGCGGGCAACACGGCGCGAGCTCGGGATTCTGCCTCGATATTGCTTGATCACAAGCACGTAGAAAACTTGTGAGTTGATTACATTTAAATGATAATTAGTAGTGATTATAATTATAGTGTGGAATAATAATAATAACTGATAAGAATAATTATTGTGTGTCCCTCGTATAATAATAATTATACGTAAAATTGCAATGATAAGGCTAATTTATTCATGATTTTTTACTACTTCGGGTATCGTAAGATAAGAATAACAGTTAATCTTTCTCACTGTATTTAATTGAAGAGATAATTCCTATCGGTGAAACTTCAGTAAATTCTTTATTTACATTCTTTATTTACCACTACATCTACAGTAAAATATCAATCATGTTGTAATTCGTAACAATAATACTAAAGTCCATTACGTCATTTTGTATTCATAGTTCAATGTAAAATCTCCATCATGATATCAATCTTTAATACAGTTGGATGCCTTACCATGACATTGAATAATTTAGCACATTATATTTTATAGTTAATTCATGTCTTGTAATTAATTCTCTTAATCGGACTCGAAACATTTATCTCATCTAATATCATTATTTATTTACCTCATCTAATAGATGAATGTAGCGGCCTCATTTATTAATACAGAATTCTAGTCCTTTGTCATGCTGCTGATGCATAAACTTTAGCGAGAAAATATATCGCTGTATCTTGCGTTTCTCTCTTAAATGGTTCCGCTGAACAGGCGAATGTAGCTCAATGGTTTAGCTTGATTTGTCGACAGTGATTGATGGAGTTACGACTTCATAATTATTACAACACTTCTCTTTAACTTCACTTCTTGTCTGTCTGTCTGTCTGCTACAAATCTTGTAATCGAAATTTAATACACTTCTACTTATCCTATCGATCTGAAATTTTGCACACTTGCGTAAAGTTGGAAACAATGCATGAATCAAATGACAAAATAAATAATTTTATGAATAATTTTTTTTTTAATAATAAAAAACTGAAAAAATAATTTTGTCAGCTACAAATCTTATAATTGATATTTGACACACTTTTACCTGTCGAATTGATATGAAATTTTGCACACTTGTGTGAAGTTAGAGGCAATGCATGAATTAATAGACAGAATAAATAATTTTGAAAAAATTATATATTAAAAAAATTGACAAATTATATTCTTTAATATTCAAAAATAAAATTAGAAATTCATTGTACATCTGTAACATTGGAAACACTGGATTCTTTAGAAGTGTTGTCTTTCAAAAGTAATTTTTAAACGTATATTATTTCTTATTATTACGTCGTACCCACAGGAAGATCGAAGCCCAGGAATGCTTGAGCGGCGCTGTCGAGTCTTGGATTGGTTCCGATGAAGTGATGCTGAATGTGAGTTCTTGATAGTTATTATTTATTTTTTTCCAGTATAAACATGTATTTTATGATTCTTTTAGCTAAACATGAACTAATTTTTTGTGAAATTTCATTGAATCCCGTGTGGTTTCTAGATTCTACTTCATTTGCGAATAAATTGTGTCTTATTTTCTCGCTCGGTTTTGCACGCGTGGTATAATTTTTCTCAATTTTTAATACATGTATATCATATTTACACATTTATATCCTGGGTTTATACCCGTTATAATTCTAATATGTTTAATAATTTCCCCAGCCTAGGCTTAATGATGGCTCGTGTGCAGAGTTCATAATATAAGTAAATCACTATTTTATTCTATGAAGTTTAACAACTTGCTCAGGCTGAGATATGCAGAGGTCTTGTGTGTAAGCCTTATAAATTGATGTATGAAAAGTTCATATAAATAAAAACTAATAATTGATAAATAATGAATAAATTAATTAATAATTGATTAATTATTAATAATTGATAAATAATTGATTAATACTTGATAAATAAATAATAAATAAATAATAATTAACTAATTGATCCTAACCTCAGGCCTGTGGGCTGGGTTGGGTGGCGCTGAAGCACGTGCTCCTGCGACGTCCGTTGCTCGTCGTCATCGAGTTCCATAGAATCATCAGGGATCAGGAGAGGTGAGAACCAAGAGAATATCCTCTATTTTACTGGCAAATATATCGCTTGTGTTGCTTTGATGTTGATTCCTCGTATTTATAGCATTGTGTTATGATATTAGATGAATGCAAATGTTGATTAGTATGTTCACTCAACGACGACAGAATTACGGCTCAATGGTTGCAGAAAAAAAAATCTTAAAGATTAGTATCCAGTGGAAGATGGAATCTGATTATCAAAATGGCTTCATATACATTATGAACTGACATAAGGTCTTCATAACTTACCATAGTCATTAGGAAAATATGTAATGATAGCTATTTTTGCTAATTGATGACGTCGCGATTGTGCAGAATCCACTACTTACCGGCTGTGCTGCTATACCTACACGCCGGAGACGGACGACTCTTCTCAGCCGTTGCAGCGGAAAAGGTTAGTTGTTGCAAGACATTATTTAGCTCAGTATGGATGGGCCTACGCTTGTTAAATACTTCATTTTTTTAAGCTAAATTGCACAGTTGAGATAATTACAGCTTCTTTGAAACGAGGATGGTTGACTCTGGACAAGAGTAATAGCTAAATGGGCCTATTTCTTCAGTGCCGACACTTTTATTCTATTCTATAAATGTAATTGTATTAATTGTTGGTCTCCTGGTGGCGTCCTGAATTATTTACAATGGGAGCCATGAATGGTCAACTGTGGAACGATTCAGGACCTTATTGACGAAATTATAATCCATCTTTCACTTCACAAGTGACTCTTACTTATTTGTTTCATCTTGTCTACCATTTAACTCCAGCGACCCATCGTCAATCAATATTCTACTACATCAAATTCATTGGAAGCATTCTTCAAATATCAGCGATGTTGCAGTTGTAACTTCTTGAAAATTATCTTTTTTGATTGACTCGCATTTTTTTCCTTTTACAAACGTTTCGATTTCTACCAACGTTTTCAACGGAAATAATTGGTTAAGGAACCCTCTCCAAATTCACTGACCATCGAAGACATTGAATAGACTTTTGAGTTCCGGTCGGACAGAAAAAAAATGACTGAATAAACTAAAAGATCTGCATTAATTGTTACGGTCTACTTATAATAATTAATTAATTTACGTCCATCAATTATTTAATGTGCATATATTAATTTACGTTAAATTATTAATTTATATTAATCAATGAATGAATTTACATTATTCTGTAAATTACTTACATTATTAAATTAATTTACATTAAGTAATTAATTAATTAATTTGCATTAATTGATTAATTGTTACGGTGTACAGACGCTCAGAGATTACGTGGACGATGACGTGAAGAGGTCGTCAGCGCCGCAGTTTTTGTTGACCCTCAACGAGGGCTTGGACTGCGTGCTGAGTCCCTCATGCCGCAGCCCTCAAACTCCGACCCTCGACGCCCTCACATCCGCAGTACCGAGCGCCGGTACTCAGAGTCACCGACACGCGAGATCTCCCGATCAAGATCTGATCGATCTCAGCCTCACGAATGAGGAGATCGGTCGCAGATCTCTCGGCCGCGGCGAAAATCTGATCGATCTTGGCCTCACAAAAGGTGTGGTCGATCAGCGATCTCTCGGTCGAAGTTCACGAGGTCTGATCGATCAGAGATCTTTCGGTCGAAGTTCACGAGGTTTGATCGATCAGAGATCTTTCGGTCGAAGTTCACGAGGTTTGATCGATCAGAGATCTTTCGGTCGAAGTTCACGAGGTTTGATCGATCAGAGATCTCTCGGTAGAAGTTCACGAAGTCTGACCCATCTCGATCTCGCAAATGGCGTAATTGGTCAGACATCTTCGAGATCTGCTTTCCGAACTCAACGAGATGGTACAATCGATTAAAAATATCAAAGTTATATGATGAATGAGTAGCAAAAATCTTCATGTTGAATTTTTTGTTTTAAAAGCCAAATATATTCTCGGTGTTCATGAAATTCAAAACGCGCATTTAGGAACTCTCGGTAAGTGCCCCCTCGAATCGTGAAAACCGAATGTTGAAGCAAATGAGGAGCGGTTGTCGCTGCAAGTGATGTGAGAAAATATTATCAATAGGCGATATTAATTTTCTGTTAATTATTAGATGCTCTGAAAACTGAAGAGCTCGCAAGTTCGATACAGCAGAATGAAGCGAACGACGAATAGCTAACTAAATAATTTGTGGTTCGGATATTCTTCGTTCGAGAGAACGGATTTCGCAAGAATGCAGTTGGATATATTAATAATAATTAAATGAATAACATGTTTTCTCGTCTATGTAGTCAAGGAAAATGACGCCAAGCTTATATTTTTTTGCAAAGTTTTATAAATTTCACTATAATGGCTCACAAGCCTCTCTCCCTAGATCAGCTCTCATTACTTACAATTTACATAATAAGTTCATAAGCGATGCAGAGAAATGACTAGGAAATATCAATTACATTCAGATTTGAAAAATAAATTATTTTACCTAAAATTTCGCTAGTGTGCAATTTACACACGGTAAGTACTTGAAAAAAATTTCTTACACATCATTTAATTGCGATTGCAATGACACAGAGTTAACGTTAAAATATTGTTGTTCGTTAAAAAAAATACTCAAGAGCAACCGTTAACAAGAAATTAACAGAGTCTACCTTAAATATACAAAACTTACAAAAATAGAAAACTACGAAGCGCAGCCTGAAATACAAAGGATTTTACACTCGGCTTATAGCTACCTCATGTTCCACCTAACACTAACATCATAACAAACTATAACAGTTGTGAGTTTTGGACATTTTTTAGTTCAAAACACGAGATTGACTGCAAACCAAATCACCCCAACGTCAAATAGAAAAATTTTCTAATCACACAACTGTGATTAGACACAACGATTTTCTAATCACTCAACTGTCTAATCACAACGATTAGCACATAATTTTCAAAAAATGTAACCACCGAGAATTTGATAAAGAAGAATTGCCTACTAACACAATTGAAATTTGACATACTTGTATCCTGAAGATCAGGAATTTCTCTAAACCTCGTAAATAACATAGATTAACACAAACATCATGTCTGAGATGGCTAAGTGAAGGCTCACATAGTGAATAGGCCTAATCTCGATTTTTTGGTCACACGTAAATAAAGTTGTCTTGGAGTAAGGATGATGAACGAAAATATACTGAGCATTTATTTGCCAGTTCAAAAATAAATTCTGTGCGGAGATATTGCTGCCTTTGTCCCAACACATGATGTAAGCAAGCAAATGCCCACGTCAGAAGAGTTCAAACATTCTGCGTAGAACGAAGTCAAGAGACATTATACACTTGCAGAAATCAACAAATCTTACGTCATACTTTTAAAAACAACAAGGCATAAGTCCGCTGAGAGTATACAAAATCTTACAAGTAAGACTTAGTATTACGAGGAGTTCGTGGCATCGGTAACGTTGGGACTTAATACAAAAATTGTCACATCTTCGGCAGCGAAAAATTATTTTTGAAGAAACAGCATGGCAGGATTGATGATGGACTTCCATAGGAAGCAGCTGCTATAGAAGTGTGCGTAGATATCGTTCTAAAAGGCACACTTCTATTCGTGCACAGATCTTTCTATTACTAATCCATAAAATTAACTAATACTATAAATTTAATACTTCAATAAATTCAGATAGAGTTTTGAGACGAAAAATATGGCATATCTGATAATAGTTAAACATTCATTAGAACATCCATCGCAATAAATTCATAGAGCAATTATAGCGTACGAGATTCAATATACATCATATTGATAGTTTTTAAATCTTAAATTTTCTAATTATAAACTCGAAAATAAAACGCATTTTGGTTTCCCTCTCGTCATTTTTTTTAAATAATTACCGAAAGAATTTTCGTTGTACGGATTCTCCTCGTCGAAGTCATGTGCACGCTAAGAAAGATATACCAGGAGGTGTTACTATGTACAACTTAAAGCTAATCACAAGAGTTGTTTGAAAAAGCCACCTCTTATACCCGGGACCTCGTCTCAGAATAAAACAACTCTGAAGAAATCATGCACACGCAACCCAGCTTTTGAGCTGCAAAATAACAGGGTTTCCTTCAATGAACAACTGTTCTCCCACATGCTTGTGTTGATCGCAAGCAGGTTCTTCATAGAAATTGTTGAATTTCTATTCCTAAAATTCTGGTTTCATCAGGAAGGCTAACATTATAAAAATATACATAGTTGATTTTTTACCGTTCACGTGCTCATTCATCTCGAAATAGCTTCTTCTTAGGTTTTTCATAGGAGAAACGATTGTCTTTCATAATACATGCCAATTCTTGATAGAGACGTATCCTTTCTGTATATTTTGCATTTCAATCGAAGTGTACAATTAGTTGCAATTAACAAGTCCCGGATCCATGAAAAACAAAATAAATTTCAAGAAACCAAAATATTACGCATTTTAACGTGAACAGAAACTAATTTTAATATCAAGCCATCGTTTACAGTAAGCCAACAATTCAAGCACAGCTACGTATAGCTATATACAATCAACGTATCCATCAGCCCATTAGATCTAGGAAGATTATTAATAGATACAATTTATACTCCTTGACTTAAGAACAGTTAGAAGAAACTATACGTCAAGGTCTTCCCAATCTTCCTTAACTCTTGGTGAGAGTAAAACTTTAACTGACGTGACCTGGGATAGCATCTCGTGGCAGTCTGGCAGCAAAGGATTCTCTCTCAGGTCCACCTCCTCAATGGGGCTGTCCTTCGGTAGCTGCTTCACGTCAACGTCTGTGAACAAATGCAAACCTATTCATTCTCATCATTCAGAAACTATAAAATTGTGACCCGTGAGTATTTTGATTCGATTTAACATTATATTCTGCATCTAAAAGCTCTAAATATTGTCTATTTTTATAAAATTAAACCAGCAAAGTGAGCATTTACAACGTGAAAATACATAGATATGATGTATACCCATGACTCATCGAGTTCATTTAAATCAAACCTCATAGCAATTGAATCGAGCACATTTACTATTATCTATAATAAATATAAATTTGAAGACGTATTTCTACAAACCTATAATATAATTATTGTTGACAAGCAAGACTCGGATCTTAGGAAGCCTGAAAACCACTTGCGGGATGTCGACGAAAGAGTTGTGGCTCACGTCCAGCTTCTCGAGCTGACCGCACTCGGACATCTCGTCAGGCAGCCTCGACATTTTGTTGTTCGATAAGTTCAATTCTGAAATAAATATCATAGGTTAATAAGAATTCACGAAAGTTCAGACTTCCATACATAGCAAGTGGGTGATTTCCATCAAGTTTAAAGAGCAAACCACAACACAAAGTTCTAGAAACTCCTCTAGAAAAATTCAAGAAATTCCACACAAAATGAGGAAATTTGTGCTGTCACCTCAAAAAACAGTTGCGTAATAAAATACGTTGCATTTGCAAACATTTTGTCAGTATACCTTCACTTTTAATGACGCATTCCTTTCCAAAACCATAAGAAGTCAATTTCCTAAGCATTTTCAAGCATGAACAGTGAAAAACGTCATCATGCTTTAGATTTAATAAATCAAACACACAATAAGCACTGGCATCATCGTCTTACAATTTCACAATATAAGCGACAGAAATAGACAATTAATTTGAAAAATGACAATTAATAAAAAATCTGCACTAGATATAACGGAACGGACCTGTGATACAGGAAAACTTGGTGGCGAATTTTGGGGAGATCTTGGAGATGACGTTGCAGGCGAGGTTACAGGAGACGAGCGTCGTGTTGCGTAGCAGGTGGTATACGGCGTCTGGCACCGTCACCAGCTGACACTCTGATAAATCTGGACAAAAAATCAATGAATTAGGGTGGAGATTTGTATTCATTATCAGAGTTTATATTAATTATAACAAAGAGACAAGCACGTTAAGGCTGCTGGTGTCCAAGCTATAAGTTTTAACCACTATCTAAATACTCCCGGAATCATTCAGCAATTACAAACTGTATGCTTATTTAATTTTGGTGTTACGGTTGCCAGCAGAAACGAGTCAATTTCATCAGATAGTTCATCTAAGAGATCAAATACAAATTATCGCTGCGCTAGCTTACTGTAATTCAAGCACAATAATAACAAGGATCAAAAGTACCCTAATTCTGTCAGTAAACCGCGAGTACAATAAATCAAATTCAGGCACAAAGGCATCGTGCACACGACGGAACAAAGAAGGGAAAATAATCGCTGCTGACACATCGTTGTACGGAGAACACGGCCGGAAATCCTTGATCATCAGCAGGCCTCGACTCTACCTACGTCCTGCATGTGAACTTGCTAAGCTCATAAAATAAAGACATGAATAAAATACTATTCTTGCTCAATTGCGACCGAAAAATATTAAAGACAAATACGGAAAAAAGGACAAAATGGATATTGTAGTCATGCCTTCGTCTGGAAATATCAGAGGAACCGTATAAGAATATTTAATTCGTGACAATCTACGCACAATCAACAATTAAGTGAATTTTGCTAGGAAAAGAGGCCGTAATTTGATTGTATTGAAATGTAACGAACCTTCGCGTTAATAATTTTCATATCTAAATAGGCATGAAGATTAGAAGAACCATCACAGTGAATAGTGAAATATTAATTTCAGTAATTTACATGGTTGAGGATAAAAGTCCAATTATTTCTAGGTTGATTGATTCTAAATGTGTTAAGCGTTTACCGAAATTCGTCAACTGTTCATCAGCGACATAAGTGATCATGGATGTCATGTCAACCAGTTAACATTCCGACCCCCACCCTCCAATCAAAAATTGAAATCTTCACTCTCTAGAAAATGAAACGAAGACGTCGTAACACAACAACTCGCTTGTTATGCGCGCGGAAAAATGGGGAAAATTTTACGTCAATGGAGAATTTGCGGTTATAAATTTCACGTGAATAGATCTCTTCAGTAAAGATAATCACTATACATGACTCCTCAGTCTTTACACTCGAAAGTCTATACACGCAATATCGCGTAAGGAAATTTGCTTACAAGGGAAAAAAATTTTGCTCGCGGTTCATCATCCCAGGGCGGAGTGCCTGAATAAGGACATGACGCGCATGCATACGATAACGCGAGCTAGGCGCACCTGTTTGTTCTTAGCTTTGGACCCATGATCTTTGGACCCTTTGTGTTTAATCTACTGTTGATTGATTAAACAAAATTCAGTTTGCTCAGGAAATATAGTGAGTGAAAAATACTTCAAAAAATATAAATTAATATTATGAAATTTCAAGAAAGAATCCCGGAAAATCATGCTGGTGATCAATCAAAACGAAACGTGATTTGCAAAATTTTACCTATAGGTACTTGTGAGTAACCCGCAACTTATGTTCATTGCACTGAGCACGAAGGCTGCGTTTGCAGCCGATCTATTGAAAAGAAGCATCGCAACACAAAGAGCGATTGCTCCACTCCAGGATCCAAGGCCTCCAACCGACCGAAGTCTGGGAAAGTTTCCAAAGGAAAACATAACCGCAACCTCGAACTGCGTGAGCGAAGTAAAACCAACACCGCGCACAAAGCCGACTTGTCAACCGACCATTACGAACTTCAAATGGAGAAGACACATTTCAATCGTATTGCTGACTGTACAAGGCAGTAAAATGTAATTTTCAACATCTAAACTTTTCAGAGTGAAATATAATGGAAGTAAATGCGTAATTAATTTATATTCCAAATCCAAATAAATTATTCATGATCCCCGACTTAATTAAGAGAACTCGATCTGTTCGCTAACTCCAATTATCAAAAACTGTCATTTAATAGTCATACATGCTTTGAACTTAAGAACATACTGGTTGAACATATTCACTGTTCCCTTTACCACGTTTTACTGATTCTACGAACTGACGATGGAGCTGGACTCCGAAATGTTTTCTATAAAGATATGAAATATTTGTGGATTATTCTTTGCTTTTAAATTTTTAGTTAACTTTCGATTTAAGCAAACAAGTGACATCAACATACTGGTTTATGTAATTTTATTTGATCTCTTTTACACTTTCACAATCATCTGCATTGCCGTGCAAACGATATCTCATTTTCTCTCTGACTTGAATCACACTTGCGTTCACCGTTTTCGTTTTGCATCAGTTGAAACACTCGACATCGCGAGGTAGTGATGCATGCTGCTTTCGTTACATTAACATTATTCAAGCCTCGGTATATACAATTAATGGCCATCTAAAACTGCTCGACAACGTTTCACAAGTAATACACGCTTCAGTATATTCTTACATGCTGTGCTAATATCATAGCACATCGCATCAAAAGCTCAAACTGAATGTTCCAACACGGCATCGCGGGACACGTACCTCCGATGCATGATCTTAAGTAGTCAATATTCAATCATCATTGAGGTTAGTCAGTTCACTTCAGATTTCACAGATATTCAGCGAATGAAACGCTTCATTTAACTATTCGACAAATGTCAAGCCTACAAACAAACATAACTCATTTTTATATTACCCGTTACATATATACACGAGAGCCTTTGAACATGTGGGGTCTGATTTTCAACATATTCGTACGACGATAGAAAAATTGAAACGCGAAACCTACAGGTGTTAGTAATGAGCAAAGATGATCCATTCTGATATATGTATATATTTATTTGATCTAATAATGTAGATCATGGCAGCAAGGGGACTGCTGCAACAATTCCAAGCGACGCAATATCGTTTTAAGGACCAGACGGGCCAGCTGTTCGGGACTGCAGTTGGCCCTGGGATGACCAAGGTAGGACCTTGGTAAAGAGGAGGCAGGGATGAAGGAGGGTAGAAGGTTTCGTCTTTATGCTCTGCCCATACGCAACGTAACTCTTTCAGCAGCACTGCGCCACGGAACGAATATAAGTGATACTTTTTGCTACAGGAAAGAAGTGCAATAATATTCTACGGTGTAAGGGTACAAGTTGTTTTTATATACCGATTAACTCGACCGTACTAATACAATTAATGGCACAAGCCAGTTAACTAAATCAAATCATAAACTTTACGAAAATCACGTAAATGCCAGGGAAGTTCAAAACAACCAACTTGCATTCGTCCCTTATTCACTAGACAATTTCTGAACGCATTCTCCTACAAGTCGAAGAGTAACGGACCGAGCATCGAGGATGGGATAGAGCGTCTCAAGGACTCCCTCCTCCTGACCATGAGCTGTGACACGAGCTTCACACGCGTGACTCCCGCAAAAACTAGACTGTGATTACGATCAAACTAAGTGAAGCAAATGAGAATTGTAGTTGGTTTTTACTAGATTTTTTTGTAACATCACTCCACCTATGTATAATTTTATGCCTTCAGTAAAGAACTTCATGCTAATAAACGAAGTGCAGGAATGAGTAATCAAAAAAAATGAAACTTCCAGCCAAGGATTTCACGTCCAAGAGAGAATCAAAAGCAAATTTCATGAAATGTGTATAGATAATTAGGCGCACGGAACGCATATTGAATGATCATTTTGCCGCTATCAATGATGATGAAAATAAGATTAATAAAATGACTGTAATAGTGATAAAGAAACCAATCGTACTATTTGCAGAAGCGTATCAGGTTTTACTAACAGCGTTTTAGGATTTACTAACAGTCCACAATCTGTTGAACGAGCGTAAAAACGGTTAAGAACAGACAGTAAACACTAAAATTATACCGAAAACTTGCGCGATTTTTATACATTTCTAATTGGAGTACCGTCAATGACCAAAGTCGCCGAACCTTCTCATACGTCGCCACTCGTCAGTAAAAACTGTATAATATTGGTCAGAACTATGATTTGTAGGGTTCGATAACCACATGATGTCTACGAAGCTGTTTGGATCACGCCAGAAAGCTGTGGTTCAGAAAATGTAAGTATAAAATCGTTTATAAAATAGATCGTTTCTATGGAAGGACGGCGACTCAAGCGATGTGGCGAGTTAATCGGCAATGACGGTAGTTAGACTTAATACCAAAATATTGAAGCCAGAGGTAAAGAAGTGGACTGCCGACGGAGGTTTGAAGGTTACGCGTATGAAGGATATTCTGTTGCTTATTATTACTCGTCGCAAGGTTAGGACGGCAGGTCCGTGCACGTCGGCCACTGGTAAACAGTGTATAGTAAAGCATATAAAACAGCTTAATTTAAAGTACAGACGTCAATGATTTATCATGGGACTCGCGGGCTAAACTAAGGTAACTAGGAGACTATGAACACGGCTAGTACATGCATTAAAATATAAAGCTTCCGCATAAGAAATGTGCAGTGGGGTACTCATTTTGGAGCCACTGCACAGCAAATTGCTCTTTTTGTAGCCAATGTGCGCTGCAAGGTTCTCTTTTTGAAGTCACTGTACAGCAAGCTGATGCAAGTTGCACTTGCTTCACAACGCTATGCGCAAGGTTCTACGGCTGCTGCCTTGAGGGAGCGTAAAGAGCTTCTTGGAATAGCCGCCGGCAGGGTTACGTATATATTAGGTTATATTCTGTGCTCTACTCTAGGAATGGTTCTGCGCACTGTAACATTTCGTTTGAGAATAAACGACTTTCAAAATTATCAACATAGGAGGTCATTTTATGCATCCATCAACTCGACGTTTCAGCATTTTAAAGTTATTTTTTTCTTAAGTTGCCTAAATTTAATTCTAAATTTTCCAGAGCAATGAAATCACCTACGAGTCATGAGGAGCTCTATCCAACAATTTAAAGAACTGATCTCATACCAAAAATTTTTGGCATTATGCACGACAATTAGGTAATTAAAAGCCTGCTAATCCGTTTCTGATTATGAGCTCATTGAACTCGCTCGCTCAGGCGACCACTACGCACTCGGCAGCTGATCGGGAAGACCAGCAAAGATGTGCCCGGTTACTGCCTCGGCTAAAACAGGACCAACCGCGGCGAGTTTGGCAAGCCCTTCGGTACCCTAAACTCGCTGCACGTTTTCAAGGAAAACTGCTATAATGCCGAAGAATCTCTTAAATAGTGACACGATTTTTTCTTAAATCGACCAAGCGACACATTTCGTCTTCAATAATTATTGAACTCTCATGAAAGTATCCACTTTCCCTGACCTACCAAGATGGCCATTATTTTCCTGGGCACTCAAACAGCGAGCTATCACAGCAGCACATTCCCTTGCCATGGTTTCAGCGACACTGGTAGCGCCCCAAGTACAATCCCTCAGGTACAATCAGTATTTAGTAGAGATAAGCTAACTCTATAACAAATAATAACGCCGCTTAGATCGTAGCGCATTTCAAGAACTTCCATGCTCCAATTTATTCCCAGAAACAAATTTTAAACAAACTAAACCGCATACGTATCAGAAAAAAATAGGCTTTAAAAAAGGCCCGCGGTCCATTGTCTCGTCTACTTATCTTGGACTCCAAGAAGTAGGAAAGGTTTAAATCGAACCAACTACAAATGACAGAGTACGCGGTTCTCAAAGTCTGTTGTACAAATTTTGGCAGCTGATGCTACTGCAGCTAATACCGTGTCGAGATAGGAATACCCAAGCAGCCTCTGAACTCCTGCAAATCGATGACACGACGCAGAGCCTGACAGCATCTGAACAAAGAACTACGTACGTCAAGTGGCGGTATTTTTACCCGTGACATTTAGTGCGGGGCGGCCGGATGGTTCAAGAAAAGGTACTGTGGAGGGAAGAAATTAGTCCAAGGGGAGAAACAACTTTGAGCAACTCACCTTCGAAGTCGGGAAAAGAAAGTTCCGACATCCCGCGTCAGCAGATTCCCTCCTAATAAAACGTCCATAATAGCGAAAATATTGATCTTAGATCGCACGATGATCGTGCAATTTGCTATAATATCGATTATCTCGATTGCATAATAGGCTTTACCGAGCGATTGGAAAGATTAAGCGTAGGAAAAATTTCCGATTTAATATAAATGCATAAAATACACAAATGAGCAACAGAAGAGGACATCGAAGTACCTTTGCGGTCACCAAGTTAAACTAAATGACCTTTAGGTTATCGTCATTCCCGTCGGTTCAAATCTTGTGTTATTCCCACATCTTCCATTCTTTCGTTCGTTATTCCTCCCACATCAAATTTTATTTGGTTCATCTCACTTGTAATCTTACGTTAATAATGCCTGTTTTTAATCCGCATGTATGTCGGTAAAGTACAATCCTAATCATTGGTTGCACGCAACAGCACGCGCGCATGCGTCTAATCAAAAAGTAAACAGAGCGTTGAAGTTGGCGGAGTACGACGAGCTACACGCATCCAACCAGCTGACGCTGTTACCTCACTACTCTTGACTTTCCCTCTCTCTTTACACTTCAAGTAATCATAGCAGATGCATCTGTTATTATGCAACTGCTCGCCTCAAGCCTTGAAAGTAAAATTATCTTCCGGGAAGGAGATTGAAGAATCATGCCAACTTATATGCTTTTTGATTGAAGAATCACAACACATAAGATGAAAGTACTAGCAGACGACTATTTTTTTTATCCAGTCATGAATACAGGTATAAATTCGTTATTTCTAAATTTTCTGTTCAGTAACAGGGAACTGGAGCCGTCGACTTTATTCAAATTTCCAGCCATTTGCACATTAAACAAGAATTGAATAAATCACGAGCGCCTGAAGTGTCTTTTTTGTAATGCGCAGGTCATAATGAAAGCCTCTTACTAAACTTTCACTTCCAACGTAATTGTTAATCAACATTGGAGTTAATTATGAACAGAAATAGGCAGAGAAATGCACACAGCAATTCTGAGTTACGAGAGCATAATATTGTGGATACGTGTTAATACACGAGGCGGTGATAGGAGACGGCACTGTGTCATTAACCATCTAACCTGGGGAATCGAATTCAATCTGTCGAAACAATTTGCTTCGAATTTTTTAGGCTAGTACTTATATACTAATTAAAAAACTTCAAAATGGTCACATTTTTAATAATTATAGAGACCTTAAATGTGAGTTGCATCACTTTCAACAGTTAATGCAATTAAAGTAAGGAATAACGGACATGAAACTGAAAACCAATTTACAGTTGGTTACGCAAGAACCGTCACTGAAATACTTTGAGAACAAGTCAAAAGTTGGTAGAACCGAAAGTTTGAGTCATGTGCAGCTTTTTAATTATGCGTCCTTACAAAAAAACTAGCTGAAGACCAGAGAATTCCGATCACAACGTCAGTTTCGGTTTCAATTTCGAAAAGGTAAGTTTCATGACTAGTAATATATATGAATTATATATTATATTATGTAATAGTGATTACTGTAAAAAAATTATGACGCATGAAACTGTCACGATCAGGTTTTCCACATTACATAAGAGGTCTAAAACAAGTAGGTAAATCGCGCACTCCTCCTTCATGACCTAATTTCCGGAAAAGAACTATTCGTCAGAGGCATAATTTTTAAGTAATTTTCTCCCATCATTTAATTATGGTAAGAACTATACAGAGCTTGGGGTTGGCGAGTGCGGCGCAGCTACCGCTATGAATGATAGAAGAATTACAATGTTTTCATAGGCACAATCTGTCACTACGAGTAAAAGGCTTCTCCAGTTATCCACTTGAAATTTGAAAGTTTCACGTGAAGAAAAGCACGGAGAACATGGATCGCGTTAGGGAAAATTTCGTAGCGTGGATACGAGGATGACATGCTTCCATTTTTGCCAATGATCCGGAAAATTTATTTTATCTGATATCGATTACACAGGAATTGTAGTCTTGGTCATTAGATATTCGTACGAAAATATGATTGTGATAGTCAAATCAGCAAACATTATTCAAACTTAAACTCCCCACCACGAGACAGGAATTGTTAGTCTTGGTCAATAGAGATTCGTACGAAAATTTGATTGCGATAGTCAAATCTGCAAATGTTATTCTAATTTAAACTCCACACCGCGAAAAGCTGATTTAAAATATTTGTACGGAACTTACTAAGGTTGCTGTCTTCCATGGCTTCGTTACATCTGTTGACCACACGGATGACCGCTCTGCCAGCCATCCTTGTGTGGATGATCTGCGATTGCCGTAGTAACACGTTGCTTAAATCCGCTCCGAACTCTGGTTTCATCTTGCTTTCTTTCTTCTTTCAAGTTTCCTTATCAAATTCAAGTGTCCTACTCTCTTATAAATACGTGTATCTTGATAGATTTTTCCGCTTTCAACAGAATTGAAATCTTACGACGAAGCCCGTGAAGGTCTCAGTTGGTGATCGATAGTAAACAATCCCGGACGGACCAAGCACTTTACGTACTATGGCCTTCGGATCGATGGTCTTAAAATAAAAATTTGTCGCAGATAAAATCTGTGTCAAAATTCTATAATAAATGACACGAATTCGTCAGTTCACTACAAAATAATGCACAAATCCAAGAATCACAGTCTGCAGGTACACGTCCGTACGGTTCTCAGTGTTAAGGTTTCTTCTAGTCTCTTTGAATCACGACGCAATAGCAACACAAAGCAGCCAAGCGAACGGGCTAAGTCCAGTCACCCCACACCGACCGAGGTTCTCTCTATGAATGCGCGCGCAGGCACTTCTCATCCTTTATATAGCCGCACGTGCTCGATATTTACAGTGGGTTGTGACGTCGCAGCCCCGCAGAAGCACGAAGTTCTTTTGTTCATGGTTCGACGAACTCACTTTTTCTCGTTGTGTTAATATTGTTTATTTTCTTCGAAATTTCGATGTTAAATAATTTTAATTTGTATAAATGATGTCGTATCTTTCTGTCTATGATATAAACTACATTCGACACTCAATTTGAGATTCCAGTCGACTCTGCAAAGAAATCGAACACGTTGGCTTGTGTCTGTGCATAGAGGGCAAAGTGCGACATAGATTCGCACAGGCATTGTTGTTTTGTTCTGCTCTGTGCCTTGTAGTCACTAACACCGAACTATTGTTTTTACATTAAACAAAAATTTTTAGAACAACCATTGTTATTGTAGGTCAAACATTGTAGGATTTCAACATCAGAAGGTTTACCAGAAGCAGAATTTGCTGTAGAACTTACATTGCATACATTGATTGGTACAATGACTTGTAGCCTTAGTAACCCAATATCATTACAAATTCCTTTACCAGCAGAACAACCTGTAAGTAGTACCAAAACCAGTACCTGCAGAAGTACCAGCACCAGCTGTCACAGAACCTGTCGTAGATGCGTTCAGCCTCGATCCCCGGATCAATACGTGGAACAGGTCAGCTGATCGCAGCGCGGGCAGCGCTCGCCCGCTGCGCCAACCGCTACTGCGTCGGAGGATGAGCTGCAGTGGGTACGAGCTGCAGCCGGGGTACTGTGGGATACTGCGCTGACACTGAGTGGGCACTGAATGCACACTGAATGGGTACTGAGACACAGAAATGAGGGGAGGTACTGAGTGGGCACTGAGACACTTAGCGGCCACTGAGACACTTGAGGAAAGTGAGTGGGCACTGAGACACTTAGCGGCCACTGAGACACTTGAGGGAAGTGAGCGGGCACTGAGACACTTAGCGGCCACTGAGACCCTTGAGGAAAGTGAGCGAGCACTGAGACACTTAGCGGCCACTGAGACCCTTGAGGAAAGTGAGCGGGCACTGAGACACTTAGCGGCCACTGAGACCCTTGAGGAAAGTGAGCGGGCACTGAGACACTTAGCGGTCACTGACACCCTTGAGGAAAGTGAGCGGGCACTGAGACACTTAGCTGCCACTGAGACCCTTGAGGAAAGTGAGCGGGCACTGAGACACTTAGCTGCCACTGAGAGAGACCCTTGAGGAAAGTGAGTGGGCGCTGAGACGCTAAGGACATCAGCAACACTGGGACATTTTTAAACTGGTGTCAATGGCGAAACTGGGAGTGTGAGGAAACTGAATCACTGGAACAAGAGTGACGCTGACAACACTCTGGCCTTGGGTATATAAGCAACATTTGACATTATGAATTTATTTACGTGAAGTACGCTGGCCATACTGGGAAACAGTGCACCGGGACACCGGCTACATTGGGGCACTAATAAACTGGGCAAGTTTTGAATACTAGAGTTTGTGGGAAACTGAGGAGAGTGTTAACACTGGAACATATGTGGCACTTGTGGACATGATAATTAACTGGGGACAGTGAGAACATGAGTCACTCTGTGCATTAATGAACCTGAGGCATTGAAAACAGAACGTATCCCAGCCACACCTGAAAACTAAAGTCCCTAAGTTTGGAATATTTAGGTAACTGATGACAAGTTGCAAGTAAAAGTTATGTTAAGCAAAAATTAAGATAAGTTAATTGAGTTAATGGTGCACTGGAGGCCTTTACGCCGCTCATCTTCTGCGCCGTCGGACGCGAGCCAAATTGGCAAGGAATGTTAAATTCGCGAGCGTCTTTCATTGGGTTTTCTAGTTCAGCAAAATGGTTCATATGTGTGACGGAGATTCGGTAGCTTATATTGTTGCATTTGAGCTGCAATGTTCATTATTGAATGTAATTTAGTGAAAAAAACATCGATTATTAATTGAAGTGCCACTTCTAGTGTCTTTACCTTTTACAACATTGGTATATCAGTCATATATAAACATATACTATGTTTAATATATTTTAATAGCGATGTTATTTTATCGCACTAGCTGTTATCAAATTATTGACTGCGCCGAATAACACTGAACCCTGAATTATTCATACATCTAAAACTAATATAATAATTACGTCCGTGTAGTTATCTATGAATATTGTATTCCTATAAATGAAAAGAGTTGTGCTTGATTTATCTTACATTTCAAAATGTTCATATGTTTTTTTTTTTTGCAGTAATGTAAACAGGGGCTATTCGAGTGCGTATCTACAATACAATCTCTGTCATCTCTTAACCTGGATTAAAAAAGTATTTATTGTATCAAACAAATAGGAATGAAGTAATTGAAGCCTATTTCAATATCAATTAAATTTTGCGTTTAAAATTTTTAAATAATTTATTCAGGAATTGTGATGTTTACAAATAAGGAGTCACTTTATTTGATTAGAATTATTCTCGCAAGGATATTATGGTGCCAACCAAGAAAATGACATATAAGACTATATTCACGATTCACATGAATTATCTGCCCCAAATAAACGTTTGGCTACCAAGTAGTTATGATAAATTTTAAATCTGATAATTTTTTTCAGGGAGAAACAGGCTGCGTTGGACGCAGTTCGCCGAAGCCACCAGAGTTCACCGAACTGCTTTACCTTCATTTTTGAGGCTTGTACCTTAACATTATACCGCAATTTATTTAAATATGAATCATTTCTCTTCCTATTAAAATTTTAGTGTTCGAAAACAGTGAGTGAATAGTAGAGTTTGTGTATAGTGGTGGATATTGATAGGAAAATTTTTCTTCCTTTGCAAGCATTCAAGCAGTTTGTCTTATAATCTTAAAATGGTCTCGTTCTTTGATAGAAAAAATCGAATTCTGTGAAGTTATTTCAATATAAATCGATACCTTGCACGTACTATTAAAAATGTGCATCTGATTTGAGTTACTTGTGTCATGTGATCATATTTTGTCATTAAATAATCCTGATATTCCAACCTTTACAACCGCAAGGACAGATTATAGATGCAAGAATTGTGTTATGCTTTTAAGTCTTCTAGGTCATGTGCACCTGCGTGACAGCAAGACAGGTGTTTCAGGCAGGTGTCTCAAAGCCCTCCACTCTTCTTGATCAGCAACTGGCGTACCTGAAACCTAAATTTCAGATCGCACTTGAATGTTTTGTATCATTCATGTGAAATTTCTTTTGTGTGATTATTCTTTTTTCGGTACAGTTGCTATCAAAATGACATTAATATAATGTTTTAACATCTTTTTAGTCATTTGACGCTGCAGCTGCTGTATACTTCGTGGTGTCATAGGCTGACAGCGAACATACTATCGAAATGCCTAAATAATTTGGCAAAGAAAGTGGAGCAAGCGCCTTTTTCTATTCGAGTGCTCGCGAGTTATTATCTGTGACTTAGTTTCAGAATTGGAATGGTACTTTAAATAAATAAAACAATAAATTTTGGGTAAATGCTAAAGACATCACGAGAATAAATATCTCAGTTACCTACCTTAACATCATACAGGCAAAAATCTGTTATCTCTTGGATTCCTTCATTTTCGTGTTCACAGCATTGACTGAAATCATGAAGCAACTCGTAACAATCCTCAACAAATTTCTACGCTGATCGTTAAAAGTTGATGAAAACTATCCCCTTGTAAATTCCGCACCGGGACACGTGGGTTCACCACAGGCGCGCCATCGTTGGCCTCCCGCCAAAGTTCGGTGGTCACGTGACAGTGGGACGCCCAGTGAGTCAAGCATACGACCACCGGGGTCATTACGTCGTGCATTATTGCATACGTTGTTTACGAACTATTTCGGACACAAGTAAACAAATTCTTCATTTCTTTTGATAATATTCCTTTTTGAAAGTTACATTTGATTTTTATTAAACACACTAATGCGTTTTGGAATTTGTAACAAGGAAGTAGCCAGTATACTTGAGAAAGTTATATGTTCATTTGATCGGTAAATAATGAGAGCCGATCAGCCGTCTTAGAGAAAAAAGTTGTTATTAATTTGTTTTAATGCAGCCGACAAGATCATTGAAGAAGTCAGAAAGTTGATAATTGGTAATATTTAATAATTTATCATTATAATTGTATTATTCCCAGTACACTTTCAATCAAAGAATCTTTAAGTTCGTTGTTATGGTAGTAGAACCGTATTTTTATCTTATTGCATGTCAAATAGTACAATTGCTCTAAACGAAAAATTGTATTGCTTATATTCGTTAAAAGTTACTCTAAGAGAAAAGTTCTGACATGTCGTCATGTGTAGTGAATGATTACAATAATTTCGTCGGTTCGTGTATGGCGCTTATTTTTATAATTAGAAAACGCCTTCATCAATGAAGTTAGAAGTGTCTTCCATCAAAAATCGCAATTCGTTTGAATGTTCAGGGCGTTAGGATAGGAACGCTAAACGGGTATATTTACATAGATCAATTTTATTAGAATGAAAATTTGGTATTAAAGTATGTTGTACTCGTAACAGGCGTGAATTGCGATTTCTATCAATGAACGTATGATCATAAACATGGTTGCAATGGCTGTCTACGAATGATCAAAATTCACAGGCTTGAGCATCAATTGTGTCGTTCGTTATCTGCGCAACACTGGGCGGTTGCGAGTTTCGTTCGTTTTCTACGCATTTCGTGTGGGCAACTGCAGTAAAGTGCGTAGCCAAGGGCTGCATGTGTGCAACTGCACTGCGTCCCACTTAACCTATTTAATTCTCAACGAAGAATTCTTTCTCGGTGCATTTTTTCGCTACTAGAAATCAGGTACGGAAGCATTCTTCTTACTTGAACTGAAACTTGCGAGTTGATACGCATCATATTTATTTCCCTTTCCACGTTCATACGTTTATGTTGAGAAAGGTTAATGCAAAGTAGGTGTTGTTTTTAAATGTCAAATAACTTGATACAAATTGTTGTCCAGTAATAAATACACAGTTATAGCATAACAATTATACAAATAGAAGCACTGAATGATTAATTGCATCATAACTAATTTATAACCAGTAATCTTTCCTATATTTGAAGAACAGCACAAGTGAAGACTAAATAATTCAAATTCATTTAAACATTGAACAACATAAATCATGTTGTGCCTGTATATTTTCTTCTTATCCTATTTTTCTTGTAATTCTTCCGTTACATAATTCCTGGCACGAGACCAGTCCACCTGGCAGCGCGCGGGCTCTTATTTACAGACCGGGGTTTCCCCGCCACTTAGAGCCGTTATATTGGAGGCCAGAAATAACGACCACGATGCTGGTGCGCACATGGGGAAACTTGGCTACTGTTTTCCGTTAAGATTTTCATTGATAGTGCACGCATGCCGTAAATTATGTGTAGGTATAAACATGCTGCACTTTACCAACATTTTTAGCGCATTTTTCCATTTATGGAAAAAATGCATTATTGTGCTCGCCATGTCCGTCCGTCCGTCTGTCTGTCTGTCCGTCTGTCCGTCCGTCTGTCCGTGACCTCAAGTTTTCGTCGACGAGAAAATGCGCTCTCTGTCACTCACTGCAGTGAGTACTGAGTTATATTTTTGTTAAGATTTACGCGATAGCGCATGTAGGCAATGAACTTGTACATGCACATGTTGCAGTTGCTGCACATTCAAAACGCTCAATCGGAATTTACATTATATTTTCAGAAATAAAGTGAAACCATGTTTTGCTCAGCGACTAGTACGTTGTACTACGTTCAAGGTCAGTTTGTGATACCGCGAACCATAGCAGGTAACTTCAATACTGCAATTAGTTGTTAAATATAATTCCCTAATTACAAGTACATGTTCAGGCTTATATAACGGTGTAAGCGTTAAATAGGCCGTAGGCCTGTTGCCGATGCGTAACATCGCAGAGTATTCACAGCTTGTTGCTGTCTCGAACACGTAACAATCGGCCTCCTCGCCGATTCTGACCAGAAACTGGCGCACATATCTGGGATCGAACCCGCACCTCTCTGATCAAATCCTTTTTACTCTAAACTGAAACCACTGGGCCATCGGGCCATAACCACTGGGCTTTCCAATTGACAAGAGATGAAACTTCTTTGTTGGTTCTCCTAGAACGGATGCGTATGTATCCGCATTTTCGTAAGACATTTACCCATTGTTCTGCAGTCTCAAAAGATGCGCACAGCGTTGTTTCGTGAAGTTCCATTGAAACGATCAAGCTCAACTTCTCTGTCATTTAACGGACATTCAGGACCTCTGATGTAAATCAGATCAGTCCTCTCAAGGGGCGCTGTCAGTCGCATGCAGAAACCAGAATCTAGTGAATAAATAACGAATCTGTAGAGCTTTACTTAGTTATTAAATTTCGACGTTTAGTTTTGCACTTGCTAAGGACCCAATGTTGACCAAGAGGTCAATGCAACAGCAGTTCAGAAAAGCTCACCGCGTTTTATTTTTACAAGAAAGACGAGAAAAACTTTGTTGTGTATAAATTCCTGTTATTTCACATTTTCACTGACAAAAATAAAGTTGGTCATGAATTATAATTGATTTTTTTGCCTCTAATGTGCCCGTTGCCAGCACCAGCTAAATGCGGAGTATAAATTTTGAATGAGAGTTTGACAAATTTGCAGAACATTTATAATATCTTCCATCAAAATCACTTGCAGGTGTTCGATGATGTTTAGGTATGTAAATCAAAACAAATTTAAGTTGGATTAATTGTGTTATAACTTATTGATTACATGTAATAAGGATAAAAATAGCAGAAATTAAGTATGTCCTCCTATGTAAGCCTAAATAACTTGAACATTTGCACAAGTTAAGGTAACTTTCATAGAAAGTACTATTCAAAGTATCATAGATAAGTGGAATTCTAACGCCTCAACTGGCAGAATAACTGCCTACAATTTAAAGCTTGTACTATACAAACTAACCTGAGTATGCTAACTGCATACACCCGTGGCCGTGGCCGTCAAAACCAAGCACCCAACAGAGTAAAAACAATTTCCTTATGCACTAATTATGAGAATATATGTGAGGAAAATCCAACGGTTGATTTTTCGTTTTTAAACCACATAACTCCCTTACAGGGACACAACTCTAAACGAGAAATCAAAAAATTTCTACAGTTACATACGAGTGATAACTCGAGCAATCATGGTACGCCATCATTAGAGCTAAATATACCTACATTCCATTATTCGAGAATTTGTTAGAAGCAAAAGCGGTGTCAAACTTCGAAATTTTGAGGAACGAAAGACCATTACCAAAAACCTTCTTTTGTTCGAAGTTGGGTAAACGTTTCTTCAAGATCTAATTCGGAAGATAGTAACAAACGTTTTGCTGCCGGCGTACTGTAATTCTTCCGAATTCAGGAATCTTCCCTGTGAGTAATTTATAACTTTGGACTAAATCAATTCATGAGGGCTGGGATTGAGAAGCATTTTCTTATCGCTAATGAGACCTCAGTCTCATCATCCTGATTTCAATCCATTACTTGTAAAATGCTGTGGCTAACAGGAGAAGTTTTGAGGATCGGTACAATGCTCTCCATTGAAGACATAATTTCCAGGGCAGTTGTGATCGCTGAGTTTAGAACCTTCCCTGCAGTAGTAAAAAGCCCGACAGTTAGACTTATCAGTTATGTAGTAGCCATCAAGCTTGTTGCTGCAGTCAGGAACTTTGGGTCTGGACGAACAAATGTAGTTCTGACTGTCAACGCAATTTTCTCCATTAAACACCAGTCCCGAAGCACACTTGAAACTCTTGACGAGTCTATTTTGGCGGCAGAGGAAGAACCCACGACATTCTTTGTCGTCCCCAGAGTAAACCCCATCCGGTCTCTCGGCACACGACACGTTGTTCTCGGTCCAGCACGAGAAGTTCCCTGCCCTGACGCACTCGTAACCATCAAAGATGTGGCGTGCTGGACACACTTCGACCTGGACCAGGGCAGCGTTGAAGCATCTGAAGTACGCGTGGCATGGCGCTCGTGGCATCGCATGCTTGCCGTTCTGCCGGCCCTCGCACACGCGCTCGTAGCACACGCTGCGTGAGCTGCTCACGCATACCTGAGCCAGGAGCGGTTGAAGGCATGTGATTCAGTGTAACATTGTTATCATAAATGAATTTCATCGCAAGTAAATAAAAAAATATAGTTATTAAATTGCAGGGCTTGTAAATTAATTTTTGGACGCATGAAGCAGAAGCAAATTTACTGATAAATATTTCGCATTTATCATGCCCAAATAAGCTGGCATAGCTCCACCCAATTCTGAAATATCAAAATTAGGAGTTTTGAACGTTAATGAAAGTTCATCTTGTTGGTAACAATCCGATTATATAATAATATTTAACAACATTTTTATTATTATTATTACGCGATATTTAGAGCATCAATGCAACACAATAATTCCCACCTTTTCCATGTAATCGAAGATGGTGCCACTGGGACAAATATTATCAGTCCTGAGACCATCCTTGCAGGTGAAGTAAGCCGTGCACCCCGACCCCTCGACCGGGTGGGGACCGTCCGGCAGTCCCCAGCAGGATGGGGGGGAGCAAGTGGTCCTCAGGCTCGACCCACACGAGGATGTGGCGAAGTCCCACAGCGTCCCGCGGTCACAGCGGCCTGTGGCCACAACTTCGTCGTCGTGACACCTGGCAAGATGCCGAGTTTCAATGATGGAAAAATAATTTCTTAAGCAAAGATCTTTTATCGTGAATAAAAATTTTTTAAGCAACGAAGTGTTATTCAAGTCTATAATAATGGTGAATATAATTTCAAAATCAATCGTATGAGTAACATAAACAGGAGAAAATTTCAAACTTGAATGTCATCAGTCGTTCAGAAAAAATTTTATAATCAACGGAAAAGCTATCAAAGAAACTTGACATTCATAATTATGATAACTTTATGATTCAGATTATGATCATGACAACGCGAAAGCTGTGAATAATCAACAATGCCAGCGATTACTCAAAACACAAGGACTCATATGCGATCAGTGAAACATATAGAATTATAAAAAATATGAACTCAATTTAAAGTGAAGAACCATAATTTACGACTAAACATTACGAAGGGATGCTTAGAATTAGCGATTACAAAAATCGTGATATAGTTGAATTATCAGGAATGGTAATACTCCACATGAAATCATGCCTTCTGTAAGTATTATAAATATCACATCATAATTAATTGCTTCATTGTATCCTCGCACTAACTGAAGTACTTGTTTTTTTTTTCGAAAAATCAATCATTTCTATGATATTTCGAACAAAATTTACAATAACTGAACATAGATATGAATGATCAGTTGCTCGGTTTACCGATAGTAGGATCTGCATCCATCCGCGTAATCCGGATAAAATCCATCTGTTTGATTGCGACATTTCCGGGTGTGCGGAAAGAGCGCCGGACACGACACAGACCGCGCGGGCTTGCATTCTTGTTCTTCTCGGTCAAATTTCTGACCGACTGGACACACGTACGAGAACACGCTGCCTCCCAGGCACCTGGAGCATATGGAGCAATTAGACATGCAAAGCTATTAACAAAATATTAATGTTAACTGCGAACGACTGTGGCAAATCTGAACTGGACATCTTACATCACAAGTGCATGGACTTATTGCTACGAATGCTCTAGCTAATTTTCTTGCCAACTCTTAATCGTGAACTTTGATGTAAACATTAATGTATTTGAGTTTTGCACGCACGATTTTTATGAAAATACCGAGTGAATTAAGGTTCTCAGTTTTGCGAAGTATGAGAATAATCAATTTACTATGCAATTAAAATGAATAAAAAATGTACACTTAAAATCCTTTGGCCTACATCGATTTACTAGTAGGTAAATGTCCAAATTTAAGTAGGGTTACAAAAATATACTATAATATGCCGGTTCATAGATTAGTACCTAAAGTAGGTAGTAAATGAAGCAGGTAGTACCTGAAGTAGGTTGTACCTGTAGTAGGTAGAACTTCAAGTTGGTATTTACCTGAATTGATAAGTACGAGAAAAATAAGGTATCTGTATTTGGTGGTACCTGAATTAGCCATTACTTGATTAACTACTACCTGAATTAGGAAGTACCAGAAGAATATTGTGCCTGTAGTTTGTAGTACCATAATTAGCTAGTACCTGAAGTAGGCGGTGCAGGAGGACTGTAGGTCAGGGTAGGCGCCGTCTCGCCTGCTGGTGCAGGAGAACGTCCTGAAGTGACTGAGCTGCGACATCTGGGGCAGCACCACCGGGCCCTCTCGCAGGGCGAGGAGGAAATTGGCTAGGCTCTGCAATGTCCAATTGTTACATTTATTATCATGATCTAGAAATTGATAACAGTTAGAAAATATTTGAAGAAAATTAATTAGGTATGTTCTCCCTTTATGTTCACTGTCTTAAAAGCAATAATCAATCTTAAGGCTTCCCGAGTTCACTTGAAAACCATTCTTTACTCTCTCAAACCGATTTCAGCATATGTTTGCCAAGGGAGCTAATATGTGCAATCAAGAATCTGAAAATGCTCCACTAAACAATTTTTTCACTTAAAGTCTTGGTAGGTACAGTAACTTAAACTAATGTGTTTCAATCAAGTACGGTTTCATTGACAATTTTTTCGAGTACAAACGCCAATGCAAAAATTGAAACAAAAATTTTGAATTTGAACTTTTTACCGCAAGCGCTTTCGAACATTCAAGACCTTCTCCATTGAAGTCAGGGAACCCGGATGCTCGATGTAGAGAAGCTCGACAAAGAAATCAGCACAAACAAAAAAAATGTGAAGGTGTACATGGAACTGTGCGTATATGTGAACCAACACTGCACAACTGAAGCCTAGCGCACCAACACTGCACAGTTGCAGCCTAGGCTCCTAGCGCACCAACACTGCACAGTTGCAGCCTAGCGCACCAACACGCACAGTTGCAGCCTAGCGCACCAACACTGCACGTTGCAGCCTAGCGCACCAACACTACACAGTTGCAGCCTAGCGCACCAACACTCACCAACACTGCACAGTTACAGCCTAGCGCACCAACACTGCACAGTTACAGCCTAGCGCACCAACACTGCACAGTTACAGCCTAGCGCACCAACAGTGCACAACTGCAGCCCAGGGCATAAGAACAGTGCGTTTTACATGGTTTGCAGCTTTGCAGAACATTCAAAAAAAAACAAGAACGAAGAAAATTTTCCCTGTTGGGCAAAAGCTAGTTTCTGTTCTCAAGTCTGCTAATATTTCTCAACTTGCTTTCAGGTTTCAATCACGTATCAACTTAATAGCATTTGAAGTACTAGGATGATTTTACCAACAACATTAAGCACCGGAACACTAAAATGATTTTACTAAAAATTCAAAATATCCTTTAACTTGGATTGAAGCAAAGTCCTTGATGAAATTTTCCTCTGAATTTCTTCTACGTGACATATCCCCGTTAAAGAATTTTTGTTGCTTCAAAAACCAAACTACCAAAAAAAAATTCGATGAAAATGCGGCTTAACGCATTTTAACTATTAACAATTTTAGCCACAGCTCAGGGTTCCAAAAACCTAGTCTACAAATTATAGGATTGTACTCAACAAAAAAATATCAGTAACACTGTTAATTCGGAGCGGCAAGCGGATGTTCCAATGAAGGTCCATTGAAATTTTTTCCTAGGCGCCACCGGCCCAGTCAGGTCCTAAAAAAAATTGCAAAAACCAGCATTTGAAGATCAATTAGGAGCAGGATGTGAGCCCCGTCAAGCGGTTCATCGATTGTATTTTAACTTGCGCTTCAGACACATGAATATCTGAGTAATTTTCTGCTGTTAAAGAAACGCATAATATTCATTCATGCCTCGTGTTATGAAACACTTGGGTAAAATAGATATTTTTGCATATAATATAGCCTTTATTTTCTATCAATGATGATATGTATCGACATAATTCAAGCTCTTCTATTAATTTAAGATTGTGCTTAGAAAATTTCTGTGCCGCCATTTAATGACATAATTCTTACGAAATATTCGTATGAACCATAACTGGTGCTTTATAGGGAACCCAATTCCAGGTATATACGCATGAGCTGGGAACCTGGAACTTCTTATTCGAGGCACGATCCAAGCTTTGGCTGGAGTATAATGAATGCATATTGCATAGGTATCATAACTCACGAAAGCATTATGGCGTTCGAAGGGACTGCATAATGCTTGCCGGGTTCCATCTCATTTCTATTTATGATGGAAATACATTCCGTAACCCCTCACTCTGTAATTTTATTTATTTGCCAGTCAACATGCAAGAATTAACTTAGCTTTCAAAGAACTAATTCCTCAACAACGAGTCGAAAGAAACTGCCGCCTTAAGCCATAGTTGTTCCAGGTAGCTGAAGAATATACGTTCCAGACACGAGACAGTCTGCAATCTCGAGACGAGACTCAAGAGAGTTTAACGGGGACGATGCTGCTTAAATCGTCTGCTGAGTGAGTCAAGACGAAGCATGGCAGCCGAAAATTGCAATTTATTACCTCCTGTTTGTGCACTGAATGTATTAGTCGCTTAGGGGGAAGCAGGAAGTACTCTGAAGATTAGGATCGGTGAGGTATTGTTTTGAAAAAAATAAATTGCAATCGAAGATAGGACTTCGCATTGCGGACGTCAGTGAATTAAAAAATATAACTCGGTACTCATGCACGGCATTGAGTGACAGAGAGCGCATTTTCTCGTGCATAAATCAGTTTTCATTGCGATTAGTACAGTGCATTAGAGCTAGAGATGTCGTATCTTTGATACAGGCATGCCCGCCTCTTAAAATCGACGAAAACGTGAAGTCCCGGACGGACAGACGGACAGACAGACAGACGGACATGGCGAGCACAATAGTGCATTTGTTCTATAAAGGGAAAATGCGGTAAAAATGCTGAACTGGAGTTCAGCAATAATTTTTCTATTTTGTTATTGGACCCAAATTTTTACCGAAAGATGCGTATATTGCAAATGCAGTCTAATTAGAAAGAAATTTATTTACGCATCCTTAACTTATCCGTACCTCAATTCGCCAATCTAGCAACCACAAACCAATGATTCGTAATCTACTATAGATGAATCGATTACAAAAGTTTTATGCAGTAACATGTTTTTTTCTGACAATAATATTTTCCTATTTCTTTAAAGGTAATTAGTTATCATCTATTTTGTATATTTAATGTAAATAATTCGTGACCATGTTCCGGGTCATTTAAATTTTGCCCAGTTCTGGAATCGCTTCTGCCGAAATCGATTAAAGAATGTTCTCATGCTTATGTTTTCGAGTTCAAGACTAACTTGTCGAAGCCGCGAATTGCGGTCAATTTTTTCCGAGAGATAGGTAACTAACAGAGGGATTATTAGAAGCTGTAAACAAATTCAGAATTTATATATATCATATCAGTTTAATTTCATTGAAGTGAAGCGGAACAAGCAACCGGGTACAACAAATACATGAATGATCATGACACGTGAATTACTTGGTGTACAAAAAGTGCCCTTCAGTCATGTTAGTGTACATGCTAATAACGTGTATCTTTTTATGCTATAGATTTTTCATAAAAAAAATTAGTAAATAACCCAATAAATATTCAAATCCAATAAAAATATTGAATCAAATAAATAATGATTCGTTTTTAACGAATCAGCTTTGGTGAAGTGAAATATTCCAAAATTATTGTAAATTTTGAAACATCGTCTGAACAAGTAACTTCCCTTGTCAACCAAATTATGTATAAATATAAAACAGATATGAATGCAAGTTTAAAAAAACTCTCTGATTGAGATCACTTACATGAAAAAAACTCACCGCACGAATATAATTGAATAATTTCGGTCTAAGCTTCTCCGAGTAGCCGTGCACGTCTAAAAGTTTGATATTAACATTGCACATAAAGTAAGATCGTAAAAGGTGCAAAGCCAAAGTTTTTGGCAACAAAACTTGGAGATCCTGAAATCGGGATGCCATACGACCACCCCCCATCGTGCAAACAAGATGACGATGCCCAGCTTTAGGTGAGACAGATAAATATAAAATATATTATTTAATGGGTACGTCGATCATGTTATGAAAAACATACAATGCATGGGTGCAGTTGATCGAACTGCGCAAATGTGATTTTAGCCTCGATCGGCATTCAGCTATAAAAATCAAAGCTTCAGAATAAGACAAAAATTGTATCTGAAATGACGACGTGCGGCACTGCAAACGTGGAAAAAATGCTGTCAATGGGCGGCGAACTTGCATGCTTCGTATGTTAAGTGGACTTGAATTTACGTAGAAAATGTTGGCTGTTTGACCCCAGCGACGGTATGAGAGATAATACTTCCGCAAACCTGACTGCATCCGCAATCGGTTGGCAGTGCATGCTTGCATGCTTTCCACATTAGAAACCAAAGTCGCAAATTTTCTTATGAATCAAGTGTGCATTAAATTTCAGATCTTTAAATGTATAAACTTGGTCTTCTACGCTATATCTTTTGTAAACCGCTTGAATTTAACGCAGGTGTTTAAAAGTAGTCGACCTTATGTAAACTCAAACTAAAAAATAAAATGTCATACAACTGAGACAACCCGTGTATAAAAAGACACTTGACAAATCCATCAGCGCATGACGTCCATCACGCGGGCACTGCGCAGCGGCGGCGGTTACGTGTGTCCGCAATCCCGGAACTAGGAATCGAATGAAGCATCAGACTACATGTTGAAGTACAATTCAGGTAAATAAAGCCTCAATAAGCTAGATATCTTATTTACAGTACAGTTTTAGGGTATGTTGAAAACCATAAAAATTTAACTTAACGACATATCATCTGAATCGTGTGTCCCGTTGAATTCATAAATTATTGACAACACGAAAATATATGAGGCGAAAAAATCGACCCACTCATGAACCCAAATTGGACACGCCCACTCATGCATGAACCTCCATACTTCCAGCCTTAGGAGCTGGCATCTAAATCTTCATCATTTATGCACTGGAGTGGCGGTTCAGCTAAAAGATGGCATGTCATGTTACTCCGTATAAACCACGCAGCGGCAGAGACGAATTTATTTCTCCTTCGTTCTCTATACCGAGCGGTGATCGAGCAGTCGTTAAACCTTATAAGTTGCAGGAGTTACTTCTTTCATTCTCCATGGAACCTGCTCTCGTTCCTCCTATACATGGCATTGTTCACAGGAGGTATCATGGATGCACATTCCCGACGAGAGGCTGGAACTTGTATGGCTCATTCCAGCGCATTCCAAGCACAAGAAAAGGCGCTGCCGGGCAGTGTAAGTGGCTCTGCCGACAGCGGCCTCTATATTTAGCTAAGAATTTATTCATCTTCAGAATATTATGCGTGTACTTGACTCAAGTATATTGAACTGCATAGAGCAAGCCAAAATTTATATTGTACCTTTCTGGAGAATTGTACTGACAAGGATGAGTCGGTAGCGGTTAGAAGCGAAAAATTGCAGCATTGATAATAATCTGTTAAGAGAACTCCCACCGACTCGGTCGGTTCTGAAATATGCAAGTCATCTCGCCTCGTATCTTCGCCGCGTGCTCGTTTTTGGCACAAGCTTGAGCCGGATGCTTAAAGTTTCAAGCTCGGGTTTTTATCCAGCGCGAAATTCGTGGTTGTTAACGAAAATTCCAAATAAGGTGATCAATATCCCTTTGTTAATTGAGTTAATCTACTGAGCTATCAAAAACAGCAGACACAAACCTCAAGCTATCGCGCGTAAACCACAAGATAATTATGCAACATTTTTTAGTCCGATTTTGCGATAGAATCGAGAAAAATTAGGGCCATCGAGACAGTTTTTCAAGCCGGATTCAGGATACGAGGCAGCTGCCAGACCGGCAAATAAGACCGATGATGAAGAATCTTGTGTTCCACAGATCACTAGATAGCAGAATAAGGCAATAGGGTCGAATTGCTACGCTGGATAAGGTTAATAATATATATTTAAATTACTTTTTTGCGTTCTGAAAAACTGGCATCCGTGCTAAAATGTTATAAGGGACACTGTTCTAAACCGAACGCATTCCTTCAAATCATGTACTATGCTCAACTTCGGCACAGATTTTTCAAAATCATTTCGAAGAGACATCTTGAAGCAAATAATACATTATTTACTCAAATGAAGTTTCTTTCAAAGTTAAAAACTCCTGTCTTTCAATGAAAGTTTCATACAACATTATTAGATTTGAGTTTTATCAAATCGAAATTCACGTAATATCTCATTTGAACCTATTACTCCTCCTTAATCTTCCGTCAATTGCCTTTAAATGAGATTGCAATTAACTCCTCTACGTCACCTCCGTTTAAGATCTAACAAACATGACATTGAGTAGCGCAAAATATAGACATTGAATAAACAAGGAAAAAGAATTCCCAGTTACTGGAAAGACGCCATAAACTACACTCGGTGCGGACGGCACAATGGCTGCATGGTATTTCCTCCGTGATGAGAGATGTGCGTGGGAAGGTCGAGTCGAATACTCACACGGATGTTGCTGCAGTCCTTTATTGCTTACAGTGATTGTTGGACACTTAAGAAGGTGGTCATTATTTTGGCTTGCTTTTATAGAGACATCAATAGTGTATGAGTGTATGTTTTAATACTAGGAATGATCTGTTTTCGGGATCATACGGAGAACACAACCTATTGTTCTGCAGTTGGTCAAAGTCGTTTCTTTTTTTTGCTATGAATTTAATGCAACTCAGAGTTCATTGTAAGTGCAATAATTAATATATTGATCTAAGAATTTTGAAATTAGAATTATATTGAATAGATCGATACATCCCCGCAAGCAGAATACAATTAAAGTACACCCCTCATTTACATAGTTGAAAATGCTAGGAAGTTTCAATATTATTCACGTAGTTGTATTTCCAGGTTAAATAAGTTGTAATTGTAAAAATTGGTAAAGTCAAACCATCTCAAACAAGGGGAAACTGCCCATCTTAACTACCCTTAAGTCAACGTAGCTACGCAGCTCTCAACATCGTCACGCGAGTTCAAGCGTCGTCGTGTAATGACCAAGAAAAAGTGTGTGCGTAATTGCCTGGATTGCCTTTTGGGCGTATTAAAAAAACGCCGATTACTGCGTAGCTCAGAATGCGCCCATTCGTGCGTAGCTTAGAATACGCCCATTAGAGACGCACAGATCGCTACATGCTTCTTGCTAATTACATTTCGGGCAGATTTTTGGCAATCACTTCCGCGACTGGGGCGCGTTGTCCAAGTCGACCCTACCATATAGGGTCGGCTTATAGCCGGCTTACAGCCGGTTTACAGCCGTACGCAGGTCGAGGTGCTGGCACATGATTTCGATGGCACATAATTTCGCACACATCAATCATCGGCAGCCATCATCAATGTATAATGATGATGCTACATCATTATACCTTGAAAATTACGCATATTCTCACACATGAGAAAATAGAAGATGACAGTATGTAGAATTATAAGAGCTTAATTGTAATGATTCGTTTGCTCTCAGATTTATTTTTCAATTACAATGGATAAAAGTTATAAAGTTAGTAAGAGTTCAATTTAATCACACTTACCATTGGTGACGGTGTGGCGGCCATGAACTGCAGCTCAAACGCGAGCAGCAACAACCCCAGCAGCCAACCTGTGATGAGATTAAAACTTAAGTTATACTGCAGTGACTTATTGAAGTGTCTTTTGATACTGAAGTGTCCTTTTATTAAGTTATACTGTCTTTTTGAACGTTGAAACCAAAATACATAACGCACACTTTTTATCTCGCACATTTTTAATTAATCGAATTGTAAATAAACGATCAAATGACATACCGAAATTGTTTTTTGTGTTTATTCACTGATATTATTCTATGGAAAATAATTTCTTCGGGCGTATAATGGACATTTAGTGAATATAATGTTTTCGTTATATTTCAAAGCACACCTTCTTGAGATGGTATGTGGTACTTGCATGTCAATACCTGACATGGTGGCGGTAAAGTAATGTCTCCCAAGATAGACTAAATTAATGCCTATTTTGATGAACGTTACAAAGGGACCTGCTGAGTATACAGATGCCGCATGCCCCATGCTCCTCCTCCTGAGTCACCTTGCTGATTCTCGACACAGTTCTTACCGAGCACATCCGGCTGCCAGTTCCGCATTGCCTGGCTCGCTTCAACTAACATCGAAGCGAGTTTCATGAGGCATAGCCATCTGTCTGCTACCCCTCAAGACAGTGCATCAAGACAGGGCATCAAGACAGGGAAAGAACCATCTGTCTAATACTCTTCAAGGCAGCGTATCAAGACAGGGATAGAACCATCTGTCTACTACTCTTCAAGGCAGCCTATCAAGACAGGGAAAGAACAATCTGTCTACTGCTCTTCAAGGCAGCGTATCAAAGACAAGGAAAGAACCATCTGTTTACTACTCTTCAAGGCAGCGTATCAGACAGGAAAAGAACCATCTGTCTGCTACCCCTCAAGACGGGGCATCAAGACAGGGAAAGAACTATCTGTCTACTACTATTCAAGGCAGCGTAGCAAGACAGGGAAAAACCATCTGTCTACTGCTCTTCAAGGAAGCGTATCAAGACCGGAAAAGATAAGAACCACGTGTCTACAACTCGACAAGACAGGAAAAAAATACACCTATACGCTACCCTTCAAGATAAGCTATCTTTCTCATTTACAAGGCATTCATTTTCTCAAAGTAGTCGAAAACTTAGCACCTCATTTTGTATCACATGTTAGACTTCTTGATCTATTGAAACACGGTCGAGTTTGAGATAGCATAAAGCTTGCCATTTAGTTGTAAAATATAATAAATTTTCTAATAACTACAATGATATGGTAGTTTTTTTATCTGGAAGAAAATTTCGCTAATTCTCAATCAAATTGTGCTTATTGTTTTTGCCTAGATTTTTAAAACATAACGACGAACAACCTTCGTTCTATGTTAGTAAAATATTATTTCATTGACAAATCCTTCACTCTTCTAAAAACATCTGGACATCAATAGAAATGATGCAACCGTAGAATTGTTCCAATGCAACCTAAGATAAAAATAACACTGTCATGGCATTAGAGAGAGGCTTTCTCTTACAGAAAAAAACGGTTAATCCAAAGGTGGTTGTGTGTAATCGACGAATGCGCCTTGCAAGTTAAATTTCTTAAATATTGCTTCATTGATTTTACAATTACAGTGTACGCAAGCCGATTTACATAAAAAAACATTAGAACTGAATTATATGCTCAATTTTTTATGAAAAATATAATCAAAGTCAGTTTACTTACCTGAGTTCCACCAAGAACAGGTCATAGTGACTTCGAAACTATCACAACGGTTTCTTTTACACGCGTTTTTATGTTTATTCTACTTGCCAAAAAGTAGTAGATCAGAAAGATATGATTGAGTATCATCAAATGAAATTGTATTAGCTTCAAGTTGAATTGGAGAATCTTTGCAGAACAACCTACACCAACGAAGACCGAAGTGGCATTCGCGCTCACTACTTAGCACCGCTCCGCACTTCTCGTCCGCCTCCGATACCTAAGACGTTTTCACACAGACTGAAGTGAAACGTTGACCTGTTCAAGTATCATTGTCCAAGCGTCACTATAAGCATCAGAGCATCAACCGAGTGTCATTCTAGTCTTGGTGACTATCCTTTCGATTCTGATGGACAACAATTATTGGACGTATAAGAAGAAGCTTATCAAAAGGTAACGCTCATAATCGAAACTCAGCCCGGAATGGAAACTCTAATTGATCACAAATTCTTTAGTCATTACAACAATTCTTATAATGCTCCATATTCAATTAGGAAAAACAAAGAAACGTTTTAAATTTTTAGTTCGTCATCGTTTTATTCGTGTCAGATGGATTGCACAGAAAAAACTCACAATATAACATAATTATAGTTTCAGGTACTTGAGACCTGAATTTAGGTTTGATTTATCTGCTAAAGTAATGAAGCCATGTATTTTTCAACAGATCTAGAAATAGGATATAGGAATGCGAATGATTCTTTCCGGGGTATAAAATTTTCTGTTAGGGTATTTTTAGCCGCATTTCTCTCTCATGCTCCCTTTCTCTCTCTCTCAACGCCGAAGTTTGGTGTTGGCGCCATAAAGTGTTGGAAGGGCTGAGTGTATTTCTTAAATCGACGAAGTATAAAATGCAATTCTGAAATAGGAAGAGCGAAAATTTTCAAAGCAATCATGGGTGATAAAGAAGGAAGCGCAAAAGGTAATGATCAAATGTTTTAGCCTTTTTTCACTATTGTTTCAATAACTCAATCGAATTTTCCGTGTAGGTAATTGATCAGTATTCACAAACAAAATCGTTGCACATTCGTTCTTTTTCTGAGCTTAGCATCTAGAAAAAATAAATAAACAATTCTTCAGAGGAAAAACAAGGATGTATGTTTGCAAATATTAACGCCACATATCTTTTACATCATTAGTTGAAGATTCATAACTTCTTTATTGTTTTAAAGTTGTTGGAACTTGGAAGTGATTTTAAAATAGGTATGAACCCTCCTAAGTAAAGTGGATGACAATTTACAAAACTGCTATTAAGTACCTATTGACTTATTTCTACTCTAGTTCATAAGTTCTAAGATGCCTAATATTCATACTATTCAATTTTTATGTTCTTTTGTCATATTTTTATTCTAGAATAATCTTTTCTTTCATGTCAGGAGCTGAAACATTTGATGATGCTGTTGAGGAAAGAGTCATCAATGAAGAATACAAGATATGGAAGAAGAACACACCTTTCCTTTATGATCTTGTTATGACCCATGCACTGGAGTGGCCATCTCTTACTGCTCAGTGGCTGCCTGATGTCACAAGGTAAAATAAATTATTATTCATGATATTAAAATATTGATTAAAAAGTTGAAATCAGTTTTCTTATCTAGCATTGATGCCACTCTGGTGTTTACTCACTTAACAGTAGGGTAAACGTGGTATATTCCGACACATTAAGGACGCATCAAGAAATGAAAAACTATAAAAAAAACGTATGCGTTAGCCTACGTAAGTTCTGTTGCCCTCACGCAGTGTGGAATTCTGTATAGTTAATATATTCTCATGTTAATATATGAAAACGTATCGAAAAATCAACCCTACCACCGCGTTACACCACCTCACCTTCCACTGCAGTGAAATCATATAAACTGAGCTCATTGGAAACTGCCTGCCGCTCTTCCGAAATCGCGCGTGGTTTGAAATCCAATCCCGTTATTTTCCCACTAGATGGCCAAGACCTAGTGTTTTTGCAGTATTTCGACACACAAATGTATGACGTCACCATTTCAACCATCAATGAACGCATGGAACTAAAACAAAGCTTAATATAAAGGAAAAACTAGAGAAGTGACGGAATTACCTACGATGTCGGAATATACCGCGTTTACCCTATCTAATTTTTAGTGACGGCTGGAGCTTTCTTGCAAGTTTTGAGGTTCTCAAAGTTCTTGCCAGCCAGTCTGGAATAACTAGCAGAACTTTACAAAATTAGAGTGTAAATGCCCATTTTGCAGGCAATTTCCAAAAATCAAAATTTGATTTGCAAAGTGACAAAAATGTGCCATTTTCTTACTTTTTACCTATGAAAGAAATCAGGCAAGGGCTGTATGAATGGGTGAAATTTACTGCAAGCATGGGAGTTTTTGTTTAAACCATGGGTAGCTTCTGCCTGATTTCCCTGAAAGACCCACTATTATTATGGCACTCTTTAAATTATCTTGTGTCTAATTGTGACAAAAGTGTGCAATTGAGCTATAAGATTCCACAACTATTGAAATTATTTCCAAAACTGAGGAGCAGAGAGTGAGCAAATGTCTTAATTCTTGCCAAGACATTTCTCATTGAATATCTCATTATGCATAATTTTGGAGAGAAATATTGCAGGTTCAGGCAGTTGTGGAACACCTCTAACACTAAGATACTGGTGATGCTTTAGGTCTAAAAACCAAATATTAGAACACACGTGCCTAATTCAGCACAGTGGCTTCTGTATGTCATCCCTTTCACAACAATTCATGTGAAGAACTTGAATGAGTCAAACTCCTTTGAAAAGGACTTTTTTACATTTTTTATAGCTTTTTATCAGTTTTGTTTGTTAAACTGCACATAAATTCTTTTTCATTAAAACTGCACATGATTCCTGATCATTTCCTATAAAGTAATAGTTTTTACTCACAATTTTTGGAAAAATACAGCCTGATATACCAGATTGGGTGTCATTGAGGAGAAGCGGAGAGATATACTTTATTAAAGTAGCTACTGCCACTTTTGAGCTTTTGTGCTATTTCTGGAGTAGCTAGATTTTAGATATTAGATATTTGCTCATTAGACAAATTAGCAATTATGAGAATTATTCATATGCTTCATCTAGAATATCCTATAACAAAAAAAAAAAAAAAAAAGATTCAGCACATCCAGTAAGTGAATTGTTATTACAATTAATGGTGAGATGTGGATCAAACTGGTGTAGGATGGCAGCAGTTGCTAATTGTTGCATTGGGCTGTGAATATTATTATCCAGCAAAAAAAATTGACTGTGAATCATTCATAACTTCAGAACTTTTTACACAGCACCTGAAAGGTCTTTGCACACAAAGTTAAATGCTTACTAATCTTTTGGGAGAGATGCCATTCGAGTTGAATGTTAAAATTAAAGTTCTACTACTCACTAACTTTTTAATTTTTTGCTTCTGTTTTTGAGGAGAAGCTGGAATTTTTTCATGTACTGCATTTTTAACAAATTTATTGCAAATTGTAGAGTGTGTGAACTTCAGCTGAAGGAATTTATGGTTTTTTAACAAAGAAAAAAAAAATAATTTTCTTAGGTAAAAATGCATGTTCGGGTGCGGTGCATGTTTCACATGCTCTACTGCAAAAGCAGGTCAATGACTTTGATCCGCTTGGTCTCAAAAAAATATATGCATAAATTTTTCCAAGCATTTTTGTATATCAGGTCAAATTTCTCTGTATTTCTCAGGCCTGAAGGGAAGGACTACAGTATTCACCGCCTTATACTTGGGACTCACACAAGTGATGAACAGAACCACCTCCTTATTGCCTCAGTTCAGCTGCCAAATGAAGATGCTCAGTTTGATGCTGCGCATTACGACAATGAAAAAGGAGGTGACATTAAAACTATTCCAGTTTGACAGCAGTACTGCTAGCAAGTGTCTTAATTCTAGAGTTTGGTTTACTTGATGTCTGTACGATCAAACTGCAATCAGTTTGATCAGCCTATTTACTCCACAGAGTTTGGTGGCTTTGGATCTGTGAGCGGTAAGATAGAGATCGAGATTAAGATAAACCATGAAGGTGAAGTAAACAGAGCTCGCTACATGCCACAAAATCCCTGCGTGATTGCCACCAAGACTCCCTCAAGTGACGTGCTTGTTTTTGATTACACCAAACACCCCAGCAAACCTGACCCATCGGGCGAGTGTCATCCTGACCTTAGGTGAGTCTTGCTGCGGTTCTTGACTCCATTGAATTTGTAACTGAATTCATTCATTTTTAAAGTTTGTATATGTAGTCTAAAGCATTCAAGACTTGCAGAATTTTGCAGTGAAAACATGTAATTAATCAGAAATGTTGTTGGTGGAGTCTTTAAATTGCCAACTGCGTAGTTTGCCATTTTTTATAGTTTTTATTTTCAGGTTGGTAGGTGTATTGCTTAGACTGTTCTTTAGAAGTTTTTCTAGATATTCATCCAAACCTTAATCCATTTGTTACCAGATTGCGCGGTCACCAGAAGGAAGGGTACGGTTTATCTTGGAATCCCAACCTGAACGGATATTTGCTGAGTGCCTCCGATGATCACACCATTTGTTTGTGGGACATCAATGCAACTCCTAAAGAAAACCGAGTTATTGATGCCAGGACGATCTTTACCGGTCACACAGCGGTCGTAGAGGTATATATAATCTAAAGAATAAGGTCTTAACTGCTTTCAACTTAACTTTTGAAATTGTGATTTTGAATTTGTCATGTCCTCATATTTTTTACACACATTTTCAACTGAGTAAGGAAAAAATCTTTACTTAAAGTTGAATTTATTAAACATTTATGAGCAAATGCATGTCCGGTTTTTATACAAGCTGAAAGCATCATATCACGAACTATACAAAGTAAATTAAAAGTATGATTTGGCATTGAAGGCTTTCATGATTTACTGAAAAATTTCATGGAGCGACTTAGCTAGATTCTTACTTAGATCTCTTGACTTTAGAAAGTTATGTTAGAGTAAATTTTTCTGTTTCAAGACTTCACTATAATAGATTCTCATACATTAACATAACGGTATTATTGAAATTACTTAGCGATCTGTGACTTTGTGATTCTAAGAAATTATTCAAGGATGCTAGTTGTAAAATCTCGAGTAAAACGTATTTCCTGTTACTTACCCTAGTCTAATGTTACTTGAAAAATTCCTGTCTAAAAATCAGCTTTCAAAGCAAAAAGTAGTTTATTAATAAACTCAGCTTTACGAAACAAAAATTTCAATGAATGAAACATATATGAATATTTAATACTGATTGATTTGACAGGACGTCGCGTGGCACTTGCTCCACGATTCGCTCTTTGGTTCGGTGGCCGATGATCAGAAGCTCATGATCTGGGACACTCGCAGCAACAACACTAACAAACCCTCGCACACCGTCGACGCTCACACTGCTGAGGTCAACTGTCTCTCCTTCAATCCTTATTCCGAGTTCATCCTGGCTACGGGCAGTGCCGACAAGGTATAATCATCTCCATGAGTTGCTTTTATATTATAAAATTATTATTATTATATTATTATAAATAGTATAATATTATTATATAATAATAGTATAATATTATTATTATACTATTATAAATTATTCTATTATAAATACACAATAATTTAAGACGCCCATAACTTGTTTTTATTTTAGTCAGATACTGGAGTGACTTGAACAAAGAAAATCAATGAGTTTAATACTTTCTCTTGCTCATCAGATTCTTTTATCAAGTTCTATGTAATGAAGTGAATTAAGTTGTTATTTTTCAACTTGTAGGGAACATCTTCTGTTTCCCAGACTCTTATATTGCTTTAATTTTGTTACCATTCTATTGTTCACAATTTCTTCCTATTAATTCCAGACTGTGGCCTTATGGGATCTACGCAACCTTAAACTCAAACTGCATTCCTTTGAGAGTCATAAAGATGAGATTTTCCAGGTGAGTGTACACAAACTTCTTATACTTATGTTCTCAGTAAGATTATGACAATAAAGCTTGAGCGCGGTGTCTGGCTGTTTGCATTGGATGTTTCTTTATAAAGTTGTTAACTAATTGAAATTTTCATGCTTTTATCGAACTAACAACTCATTTGAAACTTGGATCCCTCAAATCAAGTTAGGGGAAATTGTTGTATTAAAAAGGATGCATCCTGAAACAGTTGCTCGTAGGAGAACTAAAGCAGTAAATTTCAGAAAGCGGTATAAGTTTTTGAAAAAAATCTTTTTGATTTCAGGTTAAATACTTGCTGATTTTTTCTCAAAATTTTCTGCGAAAAAAGTTGCCAAAAATTATAGGACCGCTTATGTGGAATATTCATGTGTTTACATGAATCTAATTACAAATTCATACCTTTTTGTAACAATCTTTTTTTATTGCTCTGTCACTTTGAGCTCTTAACTGCGTTTGCATTCGAAAACCTGTAAAACATGCTGATGATTATTAATTTTATGTTACAACTTAGCTTCCAGCATGCCGAAAAACTAAAAATATATAACCTCTGATAATGCTTTCTTGTAGCCAACCCAGTGTTCTAAAGTGAAATTATCGATGTAATTTGTTTAAACAATTACTCTAAGCGTTAAGTAATTGTGTGATTTTATACTGCAGGTTCAATGGTCCCCCCATAACGAAACTATTCTCGCGAGCTCCGGCACTGATCGCCGCCTCCACGTCTGGGATCTCAGCAAAATCGGAGAGGACCAAAGTCCCGAGGATGCCGAGGACGGCCCCCCCGAGTTGCTTGTAAGCCCCCTGACGCTCAAGTGCCTTAGTTCGATTCGAAATTTTTTTTTAGTTTTTACTACCTACATCTTTTGTTTGTATCGTATTCTTATTTTCGTTCCCGTTTGTAATTCCTAATTCTCAGTATTTGCATTCTTTTATTCATTTATTCACATGATCCGTGATTCATACGGCGTGCAGGCATTGACTTCATGACTAGCATTGCAACAGCACATCATTTCTAAATATATATCTGGCTTGTTTATTCAAGCCACCAATGGATGGAAAATAATTTTTTTCCCTCGACTCTCTGGTTTTTTAATTGTTTTTATAACATTTTTGAGTGACATGCTTACTAGAAGAACATCCATAACCCACACCTAATTCGTAGCCTATGGATGAATTGATGAATTAAAAAAAGTATTTGTTAATTTGGTGCAACTTGAATAATAGATTTTTGCCACGGTTTCATTTTGTTGAACTCCACAGTTCATCCACGGCGGACACACGGCCAAGATTTCCGATTTTTCATGGAACCCGAACGAGCCGTGGGTGGTTTGCTCCGTCAGCGAAGATAATATCATGCAGGTCAGTTCGGTGATCCCATTTCTAAGTCTTGTAAGTATTTGCTATAGAAATAAAGTAACAAATTTGCAGGGGTTGCTCCAATGAAGTTTTATTCCATGGTGTTAAGGTGTCCAATGATTCAGTTACAAGTAGAACAGCTTCGAAGCGATAAGCAAAAAAAATTAATTCCCTCAAGTCTTAGCTATGGTTTGACTAAGTGTAGGATGGCTCGAGACCTTGCAATTTGTACGTGTATGAGTTCTTGTTGGTTGCGTGGAGTGAAGGGCGTCAAATATTTCGTTTAAAATACTAGCAAGACACATCGATTGCCACAAACGTCGAGCAATTACAGCGGTCTACGATTGATCGGATTTTGGTCTCGGAATGTCGAGGTGTGCGTGACATGAATTTTTGCAGTTCTTGGGTGATGGTAGTGAAATGTGACAGGAAATATTGCAGCCTTTGTGTTGGATTAGCAAGTGGGGGCGACCTGGTATATTACTAAATAAGTGGCTTTTTTGACGATTTGCCAGCATGTTGCATCAGTTGCCCACAAGTAGTTAATTTGATGTACCGTGCATGGTAATTGTTACACTTATTAACGTAACGTTCATTTCCTTGTAGAAATATTCTACCCTATCAATTTTCATTGTACGTTTAGCCACTCGCCACGTCTGATGAACTCCTGAAGAATATATGCACCTGAATTTTATGAAATTTTTGGAACCACGTGATATCCCATAGTGATTTTTTCATGTCTTATTGTCAACATAATTTTCTTCTACTAGGTCTGGCAAATGGCCGAAAATATTTACAATGACGAGGAACCGGAGACGCCGGTGTCGGAGCTGGAATCAGCGGCGTCGTGAGGAGGCCGGCGAAACTTCCGTTTCTGCTAGCAGTTTTATAAAGATTTGTCAAGTAATAAGTTCACTCTATGGAGTCTTCGGCTGGTTAGAAATCATCATTTAATACGGCATTCCTCTCTGCTTGAATGGTCTACGAATGTTTGAATAATATTGGGTGTTGATTCTTTTGTTATCATTCTTTCGTAAACTTATTTCTTCCTGTTACACTTACAGCCTCTGCGACAGCATTTTAATGGAAGATTATTCTGAATAGACTTGCGGTTGGTTGTAATGAAGTGATCCACTTTTCCTGTCAGTTATATTGATAAAAATGTATCGACATATTATTACCTTTGTATTGCTTTTATCAGGATAGTAATGTTCACAGTAAAAATTTTGATGCGATAATTATTTTTTCATTTGTGATCCAAATTTTAACATTGCTAAACAGGAACGTAATGAAAGTTCTCATCCAACAAAATTATAAATAGTCAGTGAACAAAGTCGGTCTACCTTCAACTCTTACCCAAATATAACTTACACATCTGTACGCAACATCAGAAAGGTATTTCATAACGAACCAAAAACCTATGTGAAGAATCATTGACGACTGGATTTGTATCGCTTATTTGAGCAGTTCGACCATTGCAAAAAGTATGCTCATTTATACAAATTTCACTGGAGTCCAATTGGTGGCTATAACAAATCGCGCTTCTTGCATTCATTATGAACAGCATCGCACCGGGTGACAAATGTTTGCATGCATTACCACAAAGCCGGAAGTACAAAGGGCATGCTCTCATAGTTAAGAGTGAGAAAGTAAAATAAACTTTATTCCAACCTCCCGAAGCGTCTGAATTACGAAAAATATCGTAAAGTCTAAGTGTAATTGTCCATAACCGACAAACGCGACGAAATATAGTATGAAAAGTTGATTCCAACAAAAAATGGTGTTAAATGATGTAAGACTCACTGTGATTTTGTACTCACCTCTAGAAACATCTTAATTCTATACAAACGATTCATAGATTAATATCTATACAATCTGGCTTGTACTGTACAAATATCAATAATTGCGCTAAGATAATTAAGAAAACTCTTAAAACTCGACAATTGCTTAGCATACAAGTTCTCAAGTGAGTAAAAATTTATAGTAGTCAATAACCATAATTGTCGCCGTTGATAGAAAAGGTCACCGATTATAACAATTCCAATCACCTATCATAAGAATATAATAAAACGCAAAGCTAACGTGCCAAATCGTTGCAACACTTATTGCACTTGGTGTTAACTTATCTCAATATATATGTCATGTAAGAGTTCTTTCAGAGCAATGTTATTTCTCGCCCAGATGATCCCTTATCTCAGTTAAGAAAGTAACATTATATATCTTACTGAACATAAAAACACGAGACAGAACATATTGCTTAGGATTTCTTACAAGCTACATTGTGAACTTAACTTTGTACAGACGATAACGTAGCTGCACGGTGTATAAACTAAACCTATCATACCTTAGAAGTTATCTGGCACACTACAATATTTCTGTTGTCTTTATCACAGCTCGCGTACGCGCATGGAGCCAGCAATGAGAACCGTTACAGCATCTCCACCTCATTCACAAGATGAGGGCAAAGTCATCGTGTACAATTATAGTTTTCAATTACGTAAACTAAGTTTCAGTTTCAATCAGTTAACTAAATCACATCGCCACGAAAGTTGATAGTGTAGTCATATGAGACTCCTGATGTGACAATGGTTAAAAAGCAACATAATTAGCTATTCCGAATATAAAATACACGAAACAAAAAATGTGACGACCAAATCCTATAATGTTCAATACACGCAACCTCGAACTATGGACCGCATTCAAATAAGTCACTCAAATTTATTGCACTTGTCAAATCACCGATTCGCTTGCATTCAGTTTTATTCACTTAATAGCAATTCGAATCAAATTCACGGCCTAAAATTCATAAAAAGTCTTGCACTCGAGTTTACATCACAAACATGTCAGTTTTTGAACATTTGGGAATGCACTTCGAAACTAGAAAAAGTGAAATTGATGAGGTCGATGATTTCAGCTCAGCCCTCGATGAGAGTCTAGAATTTCAGTCGTCCAGTGTTTTAGTTGCAGACTCGTGCGCAGGTTTGACGAGCTCCAGCTTATCAACTTGGGATTTTTTGCGCGGCCGCTGATATTTTGCATGGGGCATGGCATACCTAAGGCGCTCCCAGAACTTCGGGTCGCCCCACTTCAGGTACGTGTTCGTGGAGACGTAGAGCTTGAGCTCGCCTTCTAGCTCCTCGGACGGCGGCACCTGGAAAATATGAAGACAAATGAAAAGGACACGACATTTGCACTATTTAAAAACTTTCGTCTTACAGATGTCAAAAAATTGAAAGTAAAATTAATAACGATACTGAGGAATGATACCTTAGGCAGATTCTTACTCTAATTATAGATCGAGCAGCATAGTTGAGTAGTACTTTTACCACCGTTACCTTTATCGGTACCGGAAGACGCAACCAACAAGCACAAGAAGATAACATAGATTCAAGGTTATGTAATCTTTACCTGGATATTTATGGTTGATTCATTCTTTCTCATAATTATATTAACACACTCAGAATGATGACAGGAACATATGAAGCATCAGAAATCCTACCGAGAATAATTAAAAAACTCACGTCTCCGTACACAACGACGATAATTCGATTTGTTTTGTCCTTAAGAGCCTGCGAGTGAGCAGCCTTGAACTCCAACTGCCCCCACACGCTCTCTATGAAATTCTTGGAGAGAACAACGATGGTCCGACGGGAGGCTTTGACCGAAGTAAGGATCTGCTCCTGGATGTACTCGCCAGGAATCCAGTCCCTGTAGTGGAGGCAGACGCGGTACTTAGGGTCGCCAGACTCCAGGCCAGGAACTAGAGTTTCGTTCACGAACTTTTCGTCCTGAAAACAAAACAAAAAATCAAATGTTGACCGATATTATCAAAGGAAGCGGACCAGGAACTAGAGTTTCGTTCACGAACTTTTCGTCCTGAAAGCAAAATAAAATCAAATTTGGACCGATACTTTCACAGGAGGCGTGTAAATGTCAATGATGTCAATGAACAAATTGCATTGTTTTATTAAATTTGCAATATGCATACTACGAGGAATCGTGTGTTCATCTATAAGAAAAACTATATATTTAAATTCCAGTTAGATCATTAAAATTTGTGTACGACGATAAACAAAAACTTCAAATTTCCGACAATGAAAATGTTGAAAACAGCAAAGAACATATATAACGTTATTAAAAATATAAGACTCGACGTTTAGGAACATGTTCTATTTCAATTGCACCATGAACTTAAAAATACTAACTTTGTATGAGTAGCTGATGAAAGCGTCATACTTCTTGTCAGCGTCGATTTCTTGTTCAGTTACCGCCCATAGACACATGTTGTGCGAGTACAGCCACACCTTCATCATCTCTTTGTTCCTGAACCAAGCTGCAGTAACTGCGGGACAGAGTAATCACAGTTTACCAGCCACGTACGAAAAACAATCCATGAGATAAATAAATAAGATCCTTCTTTATTTAATTGAAGTTACTACATAAAGACTCCGGAATTAACTTACTATTAATGAACTTAAACTCCTCATAAAAACCGAGTCGACTTTAGACATGGCCAATCATTAATCATGGTTGAAATTAAACTACGATAGTGCCTTATTTGAGATGCCTTGGTAGCATCAGATTTTGTACCCATTTTCAATTTTTTTTATTTCCTCATAATGTAAAAATATCCATTGGTGCGTAACATTTAATAGCGACAAACATTAAGCTAAAAGGCAAGGAGACTTTGACCTTGGAATGAGCTGCTCACCAGTAGAGGGAATACAAAGATAAACAAAGCTGCGAAGTGAAATTGCACAAGAGAACTGCAGTGCAAACAAGTCCCACGGCTGCAGACCGGAGTGACGTCGACTATTCTAGCTATATATAATCAGTGGACTTTTGATTGCAAAAGCCATAAATAACGCGCGTAAACTTCCTGACGGCCCATCCCTAGAAAATAAATAGGGATTCATTATGCCTATTACTTAGGTAATTACTCGCAATCTATACCGATGCAGATGATAAATGTGCGTATTGCAATACTGAAGGTAAATATGTTGTACACTGTGCTGTTTAGTACATACGAGTTACGAGAAGCACTTACTGAGCGGAAATTGTAACACACGTTGCACGAATTCAAGCCGTAGACTTCGCCAGTCAAACTACCGCTACACAAACTAACTCTTTTCGTAATTATTATTTGCGGTCAGAACAACGAGTAAAAGCAGCACCGAGACACCACAAGTGATTCCATACTGAGAATTTTAATAATTTACATGTAATTCAGCCTACATTGATATTTAGGAGAATAATTAAAAGTGGAAAGGGATTTCATTGGGTAGCTAAATCCAGTTCACTTTCAACATCATCGCATGTATCATCGACATAAAAAAAGTCTGCGAAAGATTCCCTAGAAAACCCCGGGCTTACGAACTTTCTAGTGCATTGACCACTCGATGCAATTCTGGAATTTTAATCAAAAACATCTATAAATAAAAAATAGGCCATAGTTCCGCGAGAAGTTTATGAGCACTTGTTATTTAGACGTTCTGATCATTCTAGCTTCGGAGGCACGCGAGTTGCATCACAATAGTGACGGTTGGTCCAGTCTCACCCAAGAGACCCACGAAGATGAGAATCAGAGTCTCGCCCGAGATAGCAGCGACGATGAGAATCACAGTATCTCACCCAAAATACCAGCGACGATGAGAATCACAGTATCTCACCCATGATAGCAGCGACGATGAGAATCACAGTATCTCACCCAAGATTGCCGCGACGATGAGAATCACAGTATCTCACCCAAGATTGCCGCGACGATGAGAATCACAGTATCTCACCCAAGATAGCAGCAACGATGAGAATCAGTATCTCACCCAAGATAGCAGCGACGATGAGAATCAGTGTGCCGATAGCGATAGCAGAAATCGTCTTGGCGCGGTACAGGAAGGGGCAGAGCACCTCGGTGAGAAGCTCTTCGACCGGCATGCCGTTGTGCGAGCACACGACTTGCTGTCGGTCCACCACCTGCAATGTCACAACATCGTCAGCTAGATCATACGTACAACTGTTGAATGGATTTGAATAGTTTATTGGGATTTATTTATAAAATATTGAAGAGATCTCAACAGTTTATTGGGATTTATTTATACAATGTTGAAGAGATCTCAATAATACATTGTATTTATTCTAGTCAGTAATCATAACTAACATGATTTACTGTCGGGCAGTTCTTGTAATGTAATATCCTATCAATTAAATGATAGATCAACAGAATTATTTTTAAAAACCTATATTAATAAAAAATAATTGTAACATACTATCAGACACCTAGGATGCTAATGAGGCAATTAAATTTCTGGCCTTAGATAACGTTAAAATACCGTTAGTATTTCGATTTAAAACGTATTTAATGTTCTTAGTACGGTATGTAATAAGATGTGAATATAATTTTCGTTGAGTACGAAGACCATCAAGCAATGCTTGTACAAGTAAACAAGTAGAATTCGATTCTAACACTGAGGATTGAATCCCAGGGCGGCAGAAAATTGTCATTAGTTTAATAGATCACCAAAGAATAAGTCCGTAATACAAAGACTAGATTCTAATTCCCCAGTACCAGTATACACGTTCCACAAGGTCAGACGTCAGATGCAGCGAAGGCGAACCACAAAGGAAATGATCCTGCGCGCGTTAGACTAGCTGTGAGTGACGTCACTCGCTACGACGTCTGGCAGCGTAACCGCCCCTCATTACCAATACAAGAGCACAAGGGAGTACGACAACATCTATGCGTCTCAAGAGACAGCTGACAGTGGGTCGTTCACATCTTATGTTGCTTCTCTAGCCAACATAAGGAGCAATAGGATCGGTGACAAGTCCTACGCATTAGCTGAAACGTCTCGCGTGATCAGCAACAACTTCTCAACAAATAATTACGAAATGATCTAGTTATATTCTAGAAACAACACTTGAAGCGTGATTAAACAATGTTTAATTAATTTGATTTGTAATCTGCAGAACAAGCATTTCATTCTCATAGACTGCACTCGCTGGTTGCTTCAATACCTCAGCACTTTAAAAGAGATCAGGCTGGGAGGTGCTTCTGACACCACAAGTCTTCAACACGGTTATAAAAAAAATTACAAGGCCAGCATCAGTGTCTGATGGCATCAAGCAGGCACCTCAACAGTAATTAGCTCCGAACAAACGCCCCTCGACTGGCTTAGGCTTAGCTGTACGCCCGTATGCGAAAATAGCCCTATGAACTATGCCACATAACACCTTGAATTTGAAAAAAACCTCCATTTAACACGACAAGAAAAATATGATTTTAAAAAGTACTTTTTAAATACCACACTTCTAAACAGGCCAGTGTCTCCGATGTTACACATGTACAATGAATTTCTTACTTTTATTTTTTAAATATTATAAAAAAAATTCAAATAATTTTTTTATTCTGTCAATTGATGTAAGCATTGTGTTCAATTTTACGTCAGTGTGCAAAATCTCAGATCGATTTGACTGGTAGAAGTGTGTTAGATATACCTAGCTTATAAGATTTGTAGATGACAGACAAAAACAGGAAGTGAAGTTAAATAGAAGTGTGGTAAAAATGGAGGAATATTTTGACAGGAAAATGCCCTTAAAACACACTGACAAAAATGGAAATGAAATCGGCGAGTGATAAGCTAGTATTGAAGAATCTCTCCCCCCTAAATGTCGAAATTTTCTAAGCATATTGAAGGTCAAGTTAATAAAGCCAATCAACGACTTTGACTGATCAGACGCTCTTTCGAGTTCCTAGATTTAGAAACGATGAAGCAGTTGTTTTGCAACAGGCCATGGGCCTATTTCTTCAACGCCGACACTTCTATTCTATTCTATTCTAAATGTAGCCAGTCAACACGCAGATCAACCCGTACCTCCGGCAGTAAGGCAACCGCTCGCCTGCTCATGCACTCACCATAGTCCTGAAATGTCTCACAAAAATACAATTCAGTACTCACTGCAGTGAGTGACAGAGAGCGCAGTTTCTCGTCGACGACAACTTGAGGTCACGGACAGACGGACGGACAGACAGACAGACGGACATGGCGAGCACAATAGTGCATTTTTTTCATAAATGAGAGAAAACGTGCTAAAAATCACTTACCTGCTCGTAGTTGTTCCTCAGGAACTCATGCAGGCTTCTCAAGTCGCAGTCACAGGACCATGGGTTGCCACTCAAGTGCACGGCAATCGTTGTATGGTTGAGGAAATCAACAAAGTCTTGAGAAAGCATTGAGAAATTGTTGAAGCTTAGGTCGATGAATCGTAGTGTCGGGGGTAGATCAGTCCCATTGATTACTTGCAACGAGTTGTTCGATAGATCCAAGTTCTCCAGCCTCCCAAACTCCAGTTCACTCAAGAAGCTAACATTCTCGAACAAATTATTCGAGAGATCAAGACTTAGCTTGAAGTTTTTCCTCAGTTTATGGAATCTTTCAGTAAAGGTAGGAGAGACTGACATACCACGGTCACTGCAGTCCATCAGTATGAAAGAGTCATGCCGTCTGATGTTGCACGAACATTCAAGGGAACAGGAAAACTCGCATACAACTTTCGACGCGTCAACTTTGGAAATTGGAATGCCTTGCAGTTTTCTTGGTTGCGAGCATGTGGTAAGGTCGGCATCTGTAACTATTAGATTAAACCCGTCCACATTATTGACTGCAAAATGTGGAATCAACTGAGCATTTTTCAGGAAGGTTTCCATTTGACAGTCGCAATTTAGTGGATTGCCGGCTAACGATAGTGAAATATATTTACCTTCAGTTTCTATTCCAAGAAAGTCCGTTGAAATATTCACGATTTGATTATCTTGAAGCAATAAGGTAACGTTTTGGGAAATAAAATTTATGTCTCGATCTGACAACACTGTCAATGAGTTGTTTCGCAGATCAAGCACTCTGAGACGCGTGAAAATGGTCAAAGCATCGTAAAAGATGTTACGCATCAAGTTGTTCGACAAGAATAGTTCTTCGATGTTAGTGAGTGGATTGAGAGGAGTAACGAAATCCTCATCATTGAATGCCAGCTTGTTATCAGACAAGTCTAACTTGACGATACTGGCTCGATTAGGAAACGTGTCAACAGGGATCAATGCCAAGTCGTTCTTTTGCATGAAAACTCGCAGCAACGAAATGCAATTCCGAAGTAAACCTGGAGGAAGCTCTTTTAAATAATTGCTGTTAAGGAGAAGCACTTTTAGTTTTGTCAAATGATCAAATATTCCTTCACTTATATTTTGAATTGAATTTGCTTGCAAATCAAGCCTGACGATGTTCGCTGATCCTTTAAACATGTTGGCATCCAAACTAACTAACGCATTTTTGTACAAAGTCACGTTTTCAATAGTAGGCAGGTCATTGAGTGTAGTGGTGAGATTGCTAAGACTATTATACCCCAAATTGAGCACAGTGACTGCTGTTCCTTTGAACAAATCTCCTGGCAGAGAGCTAATTTTGTTGAACTGAAGCGACACTGTCGTTAGATTCGCACATCCTTTGAAGGCACCAGCCGGCAAGGTTAGGAGCTCGTTGATTTGAATATCAAGTGTATGGAGCATTTTCATGTTGGCAAATAAATTCGGATCAATTTCCGACAATTTGTTTGAACTTAGAACGATAGTATTTAGCACAGAATTCTTTGAAAATAGTCTTGGTGGGATAGAAGTGAAACTATTTTTCCATAAGTTTAAAACCTCCAGTGATTTAACATTTTCCAAGAGATTTTCTCTTAAACTGGACACCATATTATTTCCTAAATCTAAAATTTTTACCTCGGGTGTATAAGAAAGAATATCAGATGGTAATTCCGAGAGAAGGTTTCCGTTGATATAAATTTTTTGAAGTTTAGGAGTGTGCTTGAGGAAGCCTTCAGGTAGAGATGTGAATTCATTGTGCTGCAGTTGCAACGACGTCAGATTACCCAGACCAGATAAATGCCAGGACTGGACCCCATCTTCCAGAGTGTGTGAAGTCTCCCATACCAAATGAAGGACATTCTGAGGTACAACACCGACCTTCTCTAACACCTTCGCCAAGGGTTCCTTGAAAAGCGGGCACAGTTCAATTTTGACGTGGACAACATTTGGGAAACTACACTTTTCCATCCATGTCAAGTTTAGGACCGGGGACATGTAGTCACAAGTGAGTTGCAGTGCTTGATTGAGGTTATCATCAAATGGATAAAATGAGAGCGAATACTGCATATTGAATGAGTTAGGGCACGTGAGGGAAGTTGAGTCGCTCTCGCACGAGCCACATCTCACCGACGCCGCGGCGATACCACCACACAACACCGCCACGAGCGCTGCGATCGGCACGCAGCGCTGGCCTGCAGCTCTCAGCATCCTTAGCGTGAACTTTGGACGCTCCGAAATTTCGATGATAAACCTTCACGCTGCGCTTTTTCCATGGTTCCGTCACATCATCGGTCTCTGCACAATGAAAAAAAATCAATGTTAATCCTAAAACTAAGGAGGTCGAGGCAGATAAAAAATAATATTTTGTGACACCGAAAAATTCTGCACTGAGAATACCGTTCTCGAACGTTTCTTCACGTTTTCAAATATATGAATAGAAGGGTTCGACGTAACACAGTTGTAGCGATTTCAAAATTGCTATCTTATACCTGCAAACTCCAGCTTTCGAACCAAAGCAACTGTTTTCCCTCTAGTAATCGCATGTTCTTGAAAAAGCATCCGGTAAGATTTATCGCCCAACGTCTGAAGAGAGCATGCGCACAAGCTGAAATAATAGCTGAGCCAGAAGTTCACTTCTTCAAATATTAAAACGGAGCACTGTACTGACTAGGAATAGGAGCAAAAAGTGACCTTCAAGGAGCAAGCTCGGCAGCTTCTTTTTCGACGCTTGGGCCTATCACCAAGATGCCAAGATATGACCGACGTTGTCCAGTGAGCGCATTACAGCCCCAGCAAAACAGCGGTAGCGCTTCCAGTTAGCGAAAGACAGCAGGTGCAGGTAATAATAATTACTATTTTATAGAATATTTACAGTGTCTTTATGCATTAATGTAAAATATATATTTTTCAGCCGAAAAAGTTATCTCATTTTCAGGACTTCCTATGTCAGAAGCTGGTAATGATAGTTAAGAGCTGTGAAGGCAACAATTTATACACGAGTGAACTTACTAATGCAGTTTTGAATAAGGTTATGCACCGAGAAAATCATTCAATTATGTATCATTGAAGGGAATAGAGTTTCTGCGAATTCATGACGATGCTAAACCGCTACCCGTATTTCTACTTTTTTCCTATGCAATCGTTGGAAAAGAACGATAAACAAAAATAATTAAAATATCATGATATAAAAATTTAATATAGAAAAAGTAATCATAGAAAAAAAGTGCGGTCAGTAATTTTCTAAGTAGATAATTATATAATAATATCTCATTCGAGGAAGAAAATTTCTGTATAGATGTCGTATAATGAAGTGTTCTACTTCATAATTCTATTCTAAAGTAGATTGGAGACAGTTTCACCTACCCCGTCAGTTACGTAACCTTCAGAAGTAGTTCGCGTTCAACAAATCCAGTTTAACTTGTTAGATAAAAAATCAAAATATGCAGTTTAACTTGTTAGATACAAAAATTTCTGGTTCGCACTGTGAATTCAAGGAACAATGGCCAAATCCCGTCCGAGCATGACTGGTCAGTACGATTAAAAACAACCAAGAAAGAAGTAAAAAATCTTTTGCTAACAAGAAGCAATGGCAGTCTGACTATTTATTTGCGATAACGACAGAACCTGTTTTTCGGACATCGATTAAATTAGATGGTTTCAATTTTGATTAGTTCCAGCAATATATAATAATGCAATGACTATGGTTGGCAGTAATGTCATGCAATAAATGTGAATAATGGAGAGCATCATTGTGATTAGACCAACATTGAAAAGTGACACAACACTGTTATGACGCTAGGATCAAGGAGCCCCTAACGTTCAACGAAACGACACAATTCTTTCGATGACGCTTACACTTTTTGATACTGGGTGACACCAATACTGGGGTGATACTTACACTGGTGTGACACAAACAAAGACGCAGATATTATTTATAAAGTTGAAGTGACATCCATGAAACACAAACGTAAAGGCGTCATCAACACTGGATGATGATATTATAGGTTACAAAACCTAAAATGTTATTAACGTTACGCAGAAGTTACACTATCACTGACATCACCAACGCAGGTCTAGCAGTAACATGCGTGGTGTCACAATAACATGAGTGGTGCAACAATAATATGAGTGGCACCACAATAACATGAGTGGTGTAACAATATAATGAGTGACACCACAATGACATGAATGACACCACAATAATACGAGTGGCACCACAATAACATGAGTGGCACCACAATAACATGAGTGGCACCACAATAACATGAGTAGCACCACAATAACATGAGTAGCACCACAATAACATGAGTGGCACCACAATAACATGAGTGGTGCAACAATAATATGAGTAGCACCACAATAACATGAGTGGCACCACAATAACATGAGTNTACAAATCCTACTATATGTACATTGAAAACATGAATGGTATGATGTAACAGCTGTCTCTTATACACATCTAGATGTGTATAAGAGACAGCAATAACATGAGTAGCACCACAATAATATGAGTGGCACTACAATAACATGAGTGGCACTACAATAACATGAGTGGCACCACAATAACATGAGTGGCACCAAAATAACATGAGTGGCACCACAATAACATGAGTGGCACCACAATAACATGAGTGGCACCACAATAACATGAGTGGCACCACAATAACTCTCTGTTGCTACTTATAAGAGCGACGGCAGGCTGAGCAGCTAAGGTTGCACTGAACTCTGTTCTCAGAAGCAAGGGATGAATGTGGGTTGGAGAAGCTGGAGTTATACATATATGGCCGCAACAGCAGTGCCGAAACGTATGAACACCATCGAGCACCACGACAACACTTCTAATAACTTGGTGATACTGAGAAAAGTAATCGATGACACGTGACCTTGAACCGACTACGCGCACACTAGAGGACATCGAACGGAACAGAATGCAATTAGCGTGCAGTGCATTGGTGTAGTGTTCGATGAAACAATTAGATTCCGACTAGAATTTTCAATTGTATGGTAACTTGCCAACTTGTTAAATAATCATTGCATTCTAACAATATTCCAAAAGGTTAAAGTAGCATATATAGACTATTAACTATAGATGCATCCAGAGAGGCCAAAGAAGTAATGCTTTCATCGAGAAAACCCTCTAATCAATTATACGGTTATTTATTGTATGCTTACCGTTACATGTTACGTCACGACGAACCTACAATGACTACGTTGCCTTCACCAGAGCCACAACCAGCCCGGGGGCCGTACTAGCAAAACTCGCAACAGTACCTACATGTAGCTGCCTAAGTAGGTACACATAGCGACCCAAGCACACGTACGCTGCGGTTAATTTCTCGACTGTGATTGGAGGGTTCAGCTTAAAAACTGTCAGTGATTCGCTAACGGAGTTACAAACTCTATAATATTTCATATGGTATGGCCTCATGTCAGATAGAAACCCCAGGTACGGTCCCAGGTCAGATAATAACCCCAGGTACGGTTCCAGGTCAGATAGGAACCCCAGGTTACGAAATGTTAGAAGTACCAAGTACATAACAATCATTGGGAGGAGGAGGTGCGCCCGCATTGAGTTAGGTCTGTGGTTAGTCTGCGTATTTTCGTGGGAATAACATACAGAGGCACAAAGCTGTTATGCGAATTTCCCAGGGTGTATGCAGTCCACAGAACAACGCCTATAGCAATAGTAATAATTTATTTGCTACAGACGAAGCACGAGTTATTACCTTTGCAGTATAAAATTATTTATACGATTAAAATCTATCCACGTATGCATTTCGGTGACTTTTTGGAGCAAACAGTATACGCTATGTATTGCAAAATTAGCGACAAACGAGCAAATATTTGAAAATAAATTGAGATATTGTTTTAGCTGGTGAAGAGTTGAAATGATGAATATTTGAAACGGGATAAGGTTTCTATACAATTTTAAGGCTGTAAAGCGCGTGTAAACATCAGTTGGACCGAAAGATATTGTTCAAACATTAGTTATATGCTCAACAAATTCGGCATGAAAATCTGTTCCACCCTGTAAATTTAATACACCATCGCGTATAGATCCGTTCAGTTAGATAAATCATGTTTGAGTTTCGGTGCAATCCTGCAACTAGTTTATAAACCTGAGTTAATCTTCCATAATCTGTATACACAGCAGTTTCGCTCCAAAAACGTTTTTTGCACTCAAAACATTCGTATGCCGGGACTTGTCCCATGTATCCGGATGTAGTGGCAGCAGCAGCTACGTCGTCACCAAACACGTCGCTCGCTCACAACAGGAACCTTTCCCTCTCATCTTGCATCAGGTATACGCGACTGAACGCAAGATCCGGCGAAAGGATTCCGCCATGTCAGGTCAAGCGAAGGCCAACACTCTTACTGAACTTCGAACTTCTCTTCAGTTTAGTTCTATTTAGCTTTATCTATTGTTAAATTAATCTTATTTATCTCTTCAAATATCTCACTTCGAGCGAATAATTTACTCTATAAAAGGAATACAGATTTAGATCTCGATTAATTAATCAGGCGTGCGTACGCTATAATAAACGTATTAATCAATGTAAAAGTTTGATAAAAATAAAACATGAAGAAGTTACTGATTAAGTTATTGTCGAAATTTATTATTTATTAAATATATTCGTTGTTATTAATTTTCTGGTAAGAATAACTTTTACGATCAGTTCTTGGAAACTGATTTGCTATTGGTTGAATAATATTGAATGGTCGTTAAAATTTTTCTACGTGTCATTTATAGACCAAGTACTTAAATAAAAACGATATTTCACAGGATATAAAAAATAATACCCATTTTATACGGTTATTTTAAATTTTACATAAACTTTATATAGGCCTGACAAAATTACGCTTCCGTGACTGTTATTCGTAAATTCATTCCGAGCTCCTTTTCGTAATACGGTAACGCTCCGGAGGTTGCAGGCGAAGTGGCTGGTAGCAGCCGTAGTGTAAAGTTTATCTCACTATTTAATTAGATCCTGCATGAACGTTATATTTCCGGCGTCGTGAATGTCAAAGTAGTGAACAATTACACATAAAGTTGCATTTGTACATAATAAATAAATCTGTCAGCATTCGTTCCAATGATTATTTTTTTTAATTATTGTCATATATGCATAACATTTTTGCTTGCAGTTGAATACGGACATTTCGGATTGAAAAGTAAAATTCAGCTTTCATTTGCAGGCCTCTCAAGCCGTGACAGTAATAAGTTGACCAAGTTTATACGATGTATGCAACTGGTCGAACATTTTTCAATGATCATTCGGAACGAGAGCAAAAATAAATATTCGTATTAGAAATAAATTTAGATAAAAACCACAAACTCAGAGCATGACATCAACTTGAAATCCACTCATAGTGGGAAAACAAACACGTTTACTTCGTCAAAGCCTTAACTAAGCAGATAAACTTTTCACGACCAAAAATTATAAATCCCCCAAAAAAAGAAACAGGAAAATCGTTTAAAATCTTTTGAGTTCGTCGAAAAAAAAACAGGAAAATCGTTTAAAAATTTTTGAGTTCGTCAAAAAAAGAAACAGGAAAATTGTTTAAAATCGTTTGATTTCGTCCGTAGCACATCGTATCCGCGACGAAAGCACGGGCCCAACTCTGGTCCAAGTATTACATAATAGTGGCCTTGAAATAGCACTACAGGTACTGAACCAGCGACGATCACTTCAAGGCATATTCAACGGTCGTGCAAGGATGATCCGAACCGTTTGGGTTTTACCATACCATAACCCTAGTAAGGGCACGCGCATGGGTTTTTTGGCACCTAGGAAAACCCGTAGGAAAAACTCCTCGGTGGAATGTACAAGGAAAAAATTGTGTACAGGTTTTTGAAAAATGAACTCAAATGTTGGCGCGTGGAGCGCAAAATGTTAGCGCGTGGAGCGCAAAATGTTAGCGCGTGGGGCGCAAAATGAATTGTTGACGAGTGGGGCGCAAAATGAAATGTTGGTGCGTGGGCCGCAAAATGAAATGTTGGCGAGTGGGGCCCAAATTGAAATGTTGGCGAATGTGGAAAGCGAATTGCGTGTAAGTGTGCAGTCCAACATGCGGACTCCTAATCATAGCATTTGAGTATAAATACTTTAAAATGAGGATAAGTACCTGTTAGGGAGACCTGCAGGCTGGAAAACCTAGTTTTTGTTCACCCACAACGAATAAAATGTCTACTCATCCTGGTGAAAAAATTTCCCCACACTGTGGCCGAGAACAATGAAGAGGTTGCCAAATAAATGAGCGTTTTGGTTTTTCTTTTGAGGATTGCAGTGAATAAACGGCACGAACGGGCAGTGTATTGAGAATATTTTTGAAAAGAAATAAAAATTCACATTAACTTAATGTGAAAAAAGAAAATGTACAAGAAAATTTCATATTAACTGTCATACAGTTAGATATAAAATTCACATATCGCCCAGTTAATCAGTATTCAAGTTCAGACTGTGGAGTTCTGTTAATACAGTTATGAAAAGTTATGAACGTAAACATAATTAACCTAGTCATTTTTCATTAGATTAAATGGCAATGGCATCAACTGAAGGTGTTGTAAAATGTTTTCTTACAAAGACTTGCAGCGGACAGCGAGTTGATACTATATATTATACAGCACCATCCATGCAACCCAAACCGCATCACGTTTTTGATGGGTACAGGCTTTCCATATTATTATTTTCCTGGAACAGGCAATTATTCGAAGGCAATGAAGGAAGATATTCCTAAATATAATATTTCTTTGTTTGCATCGGCATCCAAATGAAATGCGCTCTATCATACTCCTTTACCGATTTAAACTTAAAGAAAAAGGAATACGTCCAACTCCAACGGATGTTGACCGAATAGCAGGCAAGCTATCTCAGTAACTAAACAAGCTTTTTTTCCGATGCCGATCCCAAAGTACATCACAAGAAACTAGGAAGTATAAAATGTCAACAATCAGTAGTGGCAATCGTTCCACGATCCACCTGTGGATTCCAACGTACTCAAAAGTTAAGTTTTACCTTTCAAATTTCTGGAGAGTTGAATGCGAGAGAAGCATCAACAGCAAATGAAAATTATGTCCCTTTTCACAGATATTTTAAATTACTACAATGATTGAATATACTCACGATAGCTATAAATATGACAATTATTCAATTGCAGATCAACAGTCAGTGTGATTAAACTTACAAAAATCTCTCGAATAGCTTTAAAAATTCAGCTTTCAATGTCTCAACAACCCATGCAAAACGACACCACACCATATGAATCATTGATAAACATGACGTCGTTACCCGTTCACCAGTTGAGCATTAAAATTTCCTTGCAAAGTTCACGAATTTTGGGCTGAGCCATCTCACGGTTATTCTTACCTTTTATTCAACAACTTCAAGCTTCCACTTGTTGATGAAGTTCTTAAACTACTTATGAAGGGCAGTTATATTGAATTTTGTTCCTCAGTGAGATATTTCACTTGAAGTTTATATAATCCTCTAAAAGTCAAACCATCGCGCTTCTCTCATTACTGGCACTCACCTACCAACACAACGGCTAAGACAACACTGGCATTGGCAGCGACACGTTCGTAGAGCAGAAGCAGCCAGCCGCATCGGATGACTATTCTCTTGAATGCTAATAACAGTGCAGTTCGATGCACATGAATGCTATTATGCAATATTCTTAAGAAATAATAGTGTGAAGTCCTTGCTACGAATGTTTTGGATTAATTTAATTCTCCATTGATGAACCATTCAGGGTGTGAAGGATCATTAGGTGTGAAGGATATTACAGGAGACGGAAATAAATCCACGTGAGCGGAATTCATTCAGCTCCAAACAAATGGTCATTCAGCTGTGCATCAAACGAAATGAAACTGATAACAACTACGTAGCACCTAAACGTTTATGCGAATTATTAATGTGTTAATAATTCACGGGCAATAAATCTATTTATTTGGAATACCATGCACACTAATTAGGTAAATAGTAATTTAAAAAATATGCGTTTAAAAATTACTTTTTAAGGACAAGACTTCTAAAGAATCCAGTGTCTCCGATGTTACACATGCACAATGAATTTCTAATTTTGTTTTCATATATTAAAAAATTATTTATAATTTTTGTAATATAAGTAAATAAATGTTCCAATTATGTATTCTGTCAATTGATTTGCGCATAATCTCCGATTTTACGCAAGTGTGCAAAATTTCAGATCGATTGAACAGGTAGAAGTGTGTTAAATGTCAATTATAAGATTTGTAGCAGACAGACAAACAAACAAACATCAAGAAGTGAAGTTAAAGAGAAGTATTGTAAAAAAGATCTCATTTTACCAACTCAACTCAACCGTAACAATTATGTCGATTCCACCGGCCGAATTTTTCACTTACACCCAATAATGTTGTATATTCATGAAGATCTTTATTAATTGTATTTTATTGGATGTGTTTTATGATATGGACGTAAACATAATAACCTAGGTTTACATTGAATATTCCCACGAGATATAACTGATTCAGAGAGGAAGTGAACGCTTAATCAATCCAACAAAAGGTTACCACCGTTCCCGCGTTGATAACGTGTACTCTGACATTGATTTGTTGATGCCTCATTGTTGAGTATGAGGAACATGTGTTAATTGAACACTACGTATATTTGCCGGCTATTTTGATGATAGCGGCGGCGGACGCATTAACGTTTCATTTCTGCATTGACCCTAGTAATTCAGATCGTTTAGTTTGAGTGATTTACGACTAGCAGTAACTATGGTAATAGCCTAAAAGCAATTCAGCGTGTTGCTCACTCCAATATGAATTCAAATCCGGATCTCGACTTTGACGTGTGAACTTTAATTAACAATGGCTTACAAAATGTGACAACGGCTTGCGAATGAGCAGTTTAACAGATGTTAACGTGAACCTTTTATAATCATAATTTCAATGGAAGATCTCGTAAATGGATTTTTACAGGTCAGTAATAAATTAAGAAATAAAATATGCTGTCACGGTTATAATGATAGGAAATAGGAATAGCCATATAAGTTTATCGGTTTATTAGTTTAAGAGAGTATTGCAGTTATCAGCAAAATCCTGCTAAACAATATTATGGGAGAAATTTCATTTACTACGTTTGTCTAGCGAACGTTCATCGTTTATGCACAATAAATAGCAAGAATACGCCTGTGCAGTGTACATGTCAATATTCGAGTTATTGTTGTCGATCAAAACTGAGCACTGACACATTATAACATTGCCATACAAGACTGAATAGACGAATACTCTTAAAAATGGTTGTATTCTCCAACCCGGTTTTGGGCATGGAATTTTTTATTCTTTGTCGGCCGTCAAAGGTCACATTACTCTGAATAACTGATACATGGACAGTGTATATTCATTAAAACAATTACGCATTAAAATTCTTCCAATTAGTAGATGACTATAGTGTTAAAATTATTAATTCATCCTCCGCATAGTTCTGTTAGTTTCATATACAGTGGCAACTCGGAAGCCTATAGTAATCCGTTACAGAAGAAGAGTCAATTTTCGAACAGTTTTGTTCAATGATACATAACGGGTAGGCAATTAATCTGTTCTCCCTGTTATTAAATGACTCAAACAGTCATAGCACCAATCTTCTTTTTTATAAATTACAAAAACGTAAACAGAATGACGCAAAATACACAGGAAATGAGTACTGAATGTGGAAATGTGTTTGTTTACTAAAAGCACGTGGGTTGCGAAAGGCGTGCGGATTGCATTGCCCTTCGAATTTCCCCCGAATGCTCAGTAATGATTCTGACGAAATTCTGATTTGACTTCTTCGAGCTCCTCTTCTTCTTTCTTTGACGACTTCTTCGAGCTCCGGAAAGGTCGTCTTTCTAGGATCAACTTTATACGGCTCAAGTAATTAAATATGAGATAACTAAAGGGATCAGAGGCTTCAACTGGCATATCAACTGACTAAATACTAATTTCTGCATGTCAAATGACTAGATACTAATGCCTGCATGTGAACTGACTAGATGCTAATGCCTGCATGTCAAATGACATAGACTAGACTACTATATCATTACCAGAGATTTCACTACCTGCTTAAAAGGGAATTTAGTATTTACAAGAGAATACTTACCTATTCCTGCTATGATTATCGCTCGTGCAAGATTGTACAAAACGAAGGGATAACGCAAGTAAGATGCCATGCGCTATAGTACAGTAACTCTCAAAATTAAATGTTATTTTGGGATAGAATTATTGAATATTTTCTTGATGTTAGCTCCAATTTGTTATAATTATAATGCATGAAATTGTGGGTAATCGTTGGTATCACAAATTTAAGCGATGTAATTCGTACACAAATAATACTTCAGAAGTTCAGAACACACAATGCTGCTGCTAAAAGATAACTGTAACATATTGATTATTGAATAGGAAATTATACAATTCTATCACAACAATTCTACCACAACAAAAAGGAAATGATATACTTCCATCACAACAATGAGACGGTAGTTGGGCATCGCTTCTTGACATTTTTATTGTAAGTTTTAAGTAACGCACGTCGCTGTCCATTAAAGAACTGAAAATAAAAAAAAAATATTGGTTGCGAAATAGACAAAACTACAAAAACTCGGTGCACACACTAGCTCTCGAAATAAAAATTAAATAATGATAGAAATATTTATTATTTTTATATAAAAGTCTACTGCGATTAGCTTTGACGAGTTAACCTTGTAACAATAAAACCTAGAAAATTTGAAGCCCGTTAAAACTTGCATTGAATTTTAATGAATGGATGAATGCAGAATGTATACACTCTCTGTGTTATTAGACACACTATACCGTCCATTGTTCATCAACTGCATCACCTCTTATATTGCCGTACCTATAGCCCTATACCTTAGCTACAAGATCTTGAGAGCCCTTCTGATCGTGAGCTTTGCCATGGTTTTACCTTCACGTCAAACGGAAGGATTGGCAAAACAATGAATAACAGATGGTCATTAGAGTTAAGAGTGCTGTTTCCAACTCATGAATATACATAAATGTTATATGCCACGACTACATAACACTTGATGGTTCAAGCATTAGATAAAGTGTAGTTAATGAAAATATTTGCAAAATTATAATCATTCTTTAAAAGGAAAATTCGCTTGAGTTCTAGTTATCTAGTTATTGAAATTATAAACGGAAACTGCCACAGATGAGATACCGTAATAACAAGTAAGAAATCTCAGTGTGAAAACAATCAGGAATTTAAAGATACCTTTCTACCAGACGCTACGGCAATAATACCGTTATATCATGCACAGCCAACTACCTACAAACTGTAAAATCCACCACGCTATTAACTCGTAATAATATCAAGTAGTAACAATACAAAATGACATCAAACGCTTGCGCACACATTTTTTACACTGAGGAAAAAACCGCTCATAATTAACACCAACTTCAAGTACAGTAGAATACCTATAAATATCTGGCCAATGTACCAAATACTCAGTTGTAATTTACTATAGAAACAGCCAACCGCAAATTGGTATCCATGTTACTTTTAAACCATTTTTTAATTCGCAATACACAGACTATGGTCGTATAAAAGGAGGCCTTGCATAAAAATTCTCTAATTCCATCACAATGAACGTTGTGTGCGACATATCATAAAACGAAAAATGAACAGATGGGATTAATCAGTTTCGACTCGAGAGCAAAATAATCAAAAGTCAAGTAGAAAATCGCGAGTATGAAATTTATTAAAGCTATTTTGATGTTACAATCGCACAGGAAGTTTCATGAAATACATCAATAACATTGCAGATGTTTGAGTCACATTGCACTTGCTGAAGAACTATTGCCAAACCTTATAATGACTGAAATATTTCAGAACATTTCGAACGATTTTTTCTTTAGTTCCTGAAAAAACTAATTGAAAATTACCTCGTGCAAGAGTTTGATGATTGTTCGATTTAATGAAAGATGAACATAATCATCTATAAAGGTCTTAAATTGAATTGTGTCACTACCCTAAATTCCTGAATTGAATCAATACAACTCTTACAAATCCTACTATGTACATTGAAAACATGAATGGTATGATGTAACAGTGCGATTCCTAAAAATTGATGAGGTAAAGTCAGGCATCCAATTTACTATTCAGTTCCATTAGGCGTCCAGATAAAGAATACAATCGTCCTTGTTTCCATCCAAGCCATTAAGGATATCAGGATTAGGATATCTTGTATACGAATCATCAACTTGAATTGTTGACAGACCGCTTCTGGGCAATCCGTGTTCCTCATCAACAGCCAATATTGTTTCTTCGTTGGCGTTCCTCCCCTTGCGGTTCTTCAAAATTCGCTTATCTTGCGCTTCATTTTCATACTTCTCATGCCAATCCACGAAATCTGTACTTTGATACTCAACATGTTTGTAGATGGGCTTCCCTGTCCCAGCTAATTTGAAACTTCTCTGTAGCCACCCCGTCAACGATCTTATTTTTGGGAAACTGAATAACCACGTAAGCCAGCTGACACTAGCAGCTTCGCTCGAGTTCTTACAGTGATGCATTTTCCTACCAAACCATTGCTCGTAGACAGACCAAAGCCACTCAAAGCTAAAGAAATATTTGATCGCATCAGTGACCACAAGAAGCTCGTCTCCCCCTTGGTAAACCCGGGGCAGTGGTTTACCCGTGCGATGGAAGTAGCTGTTTTCAGCAACAAGGGCTCTAAGTTCCTGACGGTCGTCCGAAGCAGGCGCGCGTTTCAGTCGGTCAAAAAGTGTCTCTTCGTAAACATGGTTCTTGTAATCGCCTTCGTAAAGCTCCTCAAGTTGATACATGAGATCATCACGATAGTCTTCATAATGAGCAACATATGCTCCGCTGTTCCAACTCCCTTCTGTCTGATAATCAACACATTCGTAGTTCGTTGATAACATATCAACAAGCTTGAGTATGTCATCTTGACCCCATCTGTCTCGTCGAGCTTTCTCTTTTTTATCGCCGTCAATTTTCTTTTCGAGTGCTTTTTCAATAAAGTTTGCGCCGTACATCCAGAAGTCTTCGTCGAATGACTGACTAAGATTATCAAACATGGCGCTGAATTCGGCTTTCTCAGCTTGTCTCAATTGTTCTTGTTCGTCTTCGTAATCTTCGTCGAATTTGATCTCTAAGTGCGGCTTGCTCTCAGGTTCCATGAGATCCTCATCCGGGTCTTCGACAAGAGTTGGTTCCTTAATGGCTTCTCCAGCTTCTTCTTTTTGGCCCACCCTTAGAACAGCTTCCTTGATGATGTCGTTATCGCACACCACGGGCGTAGGAGCCTCCGTGCTCGGTCGGTACCCAGGTTGATCTTCATTCACAGCCAAACCGAGCTGACGCTCATTGAACTTCCTGTAGTAGTCTAGCAGTTTGTTCATAACGTCGTTGTCAAATTTCTCCGGACCGGGCGCTTTGCCCTGAGAATCAGGAACTTTCTTCTTGGCTTTCTCAGTTTTAGGTAGAAAGTCTTTATTCTGAAAGGACGTCTCATTCCTGGTTTCACTTGTTTTAGGGTTTTCGGCACACGAATTTTCGATGGAAGCATCACCAGATTTGCAGGTATTGGCTCCAGAAGTTTCTTCAATGCAATCTTCAGTTAATTCCTTGATAACGCAGCCATCTTCTTTTTCATCAAGGTAGAACTTACTACGGTCTTCAGGGATGATAATGGTACCATTTTCAATTATACAAATTTTATATTTCTTGAGGCCATCATCAGGGTATTTGATACTCAGAGCAGACATTTCCTCGGGAGCACGACACGGTGAATTTTCAGTTTCGGGGGCATTACCCTTTCCAAGGGCAGGGGTAAAGTTGCGCGCACCCGATGAGTCACAAACCGTTGATTCATGCATTGATGAGTCTCGCTTCGATGAGTCGTACCCCGATGAGTCATTCCCCAATGACTCACACCTTGATGAGTCATGCTTTGATGAGTCATCCCCTGATGATTCATGCCTCTGGACGACTTTCTCAACGGCCGAGTTGTTCATGTAGCTTGAAATGAGTTCTTGTACTTCATTCAGACGCTCTTCGTCCAGCACTTCGTTGATTATCATAGGGGCTGCCATGTCTATTCTGATGTCGGGCTGATTCCAATAATAAAATTATTTCGTCCGCTGCAACCAATCCTATTCAGATCAGAAGACTTTTTACTTTTAAAGTTGTCGTCTGATGCTATTAGGACGATATAACTGTTATCCCTACAATGCGAATTGTAAATGCACCCTAAGCAATTAGTGCGCCATGTGATTGGTGAAGTAAATGTTGAGCTGGAGATAAATTTTTAATTTAGTTGAGTCTTCAACCAACGTTTGTATTAAAGTGATTGATGTGAACGTACGATTGGAATGCAATAATAGGAATACAAGAAAAACTTATGTGGTATATATAGGTATGACAAGAAATACACAACTAGCATAGAAAGCTATAGATTAGAAACAGATAGAATTTCAAGATAAGAAAAAAGGGTGAGTAAATTTCAAAGATGTGCAAAAGTGACTAAAAATTATGGTTCAGTGGCTTGATAATTACCGGGAGATTAGCAAGCAATGTGACTGCAAAGGCAGGGCACTGGACAGCGAAGCACAGCTATGGTATAAAGAAGTAGAAACTAAATATTTATAAAATAGTTGTAGATGATTTATCGGAACCTTAAGGCTCACTTTGGGGTTAAGGGCACTGTTTTAGCACTGTTTTATTATAATTATTTGTTAAGACACTCACACTGAGTACTTTCAAACACCACTCCAGCACATGATTTAAAAGGAGTTTTTATCTGTTCAGTTTATCATCACTGCAGTTAATTATAGTCTTTAAAGGGCCATATAATTTATGGACTTAAGTTTCACACACATCAGAGACATGCGACATGAGGTGCAGATGGAGGGAAATGTGCAGGTGCATAAGCAGGTGTGGCAGTAGTAGCAGTAGGAGCAGTTGTAGCAGTAGCAGTAGCAGCAGTTGTAGCAGAATTGATGCTAGGCACAGGATATCAGGTTCGTTTTTTATTCCAATTCTTTTTGCGCGGTAAACCAAGCTTAAGCAGATGACTCTCCTCGTCGTCCACCTCCGGCGGCTTCAGGAACGACGGCGCCACGAACAGCCCGATCATCGTCAACACTGCCATACAGAAATTTTTTTTAATGGTTTCTTCATAAGATAAATAAATTATCGAATAATATGACAAACTATCACATTGTCAACATTGCGATACGGAACTTGTTTAATGGGTTGTTGAAAACATTTAGGAAATTATTGAATAATATGAGAGTATATCACATTGTCAACACTGCTACATAGAACTTTTGTAATGGTTTGTTGATAACATAAGGAGATAAGTGAATAATATGATACATTATAACACAACATCGCTTTCTTTCGAACTCATAATTAGGTGCAATGAAAAAAGCAGTCTTGATTTTATTTACAATTTTCAGGCGTTACGTGAATGATGTGGCAAATAGAATTTATACCTTAATATAATAATACCGATATTGATATAATTATCTCATGCGTCATCACTAAGATTAATTACTTCACCTGGAAATGATTTTAAAGGTACCAACATCCATCCTTAGCCTTTCTAGTTAGAAGAAATTTTAAACCTTTACCGCAAATTGCAGGAGTGATATCTACACTTATCAATGATAAATGCTGTTTACCACGCTGAAATGCAAGCTTAATTCACTTAAAAGTGCTTATATATTTGACAGATAAGTGCTATATTAATTTACTTATTTAAGTAATTGAGACGCTAATAGGATGCACATCAGACCTGCTGTGGCCACAGGGAAGAGCGTGTAGAAGTTGATGGGTGTGGTGCAGTACCATAGAGACTCGGACGCATGGGTCACCACAGTAACCAGGCAGCTACACACTGCTAAACTCAGCACTCTGCAACACGTACCGAATTAATGATGATTCATGTGGCTTGTTGTTGTAAATTATTATTTATAATTGGCTGAAATTAGTTGATTTTACTGGAAAAATTTTATTTAGAAACAATTATGTTCGTACGCAGAGCGTTCAAACCAACTCAGCACTCTGCAACAAGCAGCGAAATAACATCCCATGATGTTGAATGCGAAAAATTCTTTGAAATTATCATATCCAATTCGCCGTAACTAGTTCATTTGATTGGAAAAATTAAATTTGGACGCTCTGAAGCACGCAGCGCGCTCAAGCAATTGCATATGTTACAGGTTATTAATTGATGAAGTGATTTACCTACGCAACACAACTGAAAACAGCTCTGCGTCCAACATAATAGCGGGTGCCAGACGTGGTGCTGCTGGATGATGGTTGCAGAGACAACAACTCATGGTGGATGATGGCTACAGGGACACTCACGCTGGATGATGGCTACAGGGACAATTTCTGCGCGGTGGATGATGGCTACAGGGACACTCACGATGGATGATGGCTACAGGGACAACTACTCACGGTGGATGATGGCTACAGGGACACTCGCGGTGGATGATGGCTACAGGGACACTCGCGGTGGATGATGGCTACAGGGACAACTACTCACGGTGGATGATGGCTACAGGGACACTTTCTGCGCGGTGGATGATGGCTACAGGGACAACTACTCACGGTGGATGATGGCTACAGGGACAACTACTCACGGTGGATGATGGCTACAGGGACAACTACTCACGGTAGATGATGGCTACAGGGACAACTACTCACGGTGGATGATGGCTACAGGAACAACTACTCAAGATGGATGATGGCTACAGAGACAACTGCTCACGGTGGATGATGGCTACAGGAACAACTACTCAAGATGGATGATGGCTACAGAGACAACTACTCAAGATGGATGATGGCTACAGAGACAACTACTCACGGTGGATGGTGGATGCAGAGCGCGCAGTGGGCGAGGATGATGGCAGCCAACATCCTATGCGTGCCCAAGAGGCGCGCCATCGCCGGGTTCACTGGAACATCAACATTCGTACGAATAAATGGTACGAAAAATATAAAAAATACAAATAACAAAAAAATCAGAATTATCGTATATAATACAAAAAGTTTAAGCAATTGATAGAAGAAGAGCCTGCACATACCATGTTCAGCGACGCCCGAGGCGGTGTAGAGCGTGCCCAAGTATGCCTCTGTATCTATGAAGCACTGCACTGCTGTGCCCAAGTCCAGAAACGACACGAATGCGATCCAGCCCCGTAAACCATAGATAACCTGCAAACAAAATCACTTCCTTCAATTAAATTCACAGCGATAATCTGCGAAAATAAATAATTATTTCATCTTACAACTGGTAATCAATGAGGAGAGTTCTAGCCGATAGTATTGGCGGCAAGTACTTTCCACTTGAAATGTCGGGCTAAAGTACAGTTTCGTGCCAAGTTTTAATAAATGTGTATAAAAAATATAGCTGCAACAGATCGCGCAATGAACAGCTATAATTTCGCGCAATGCCTTCAGTAATTAACTTTACAGGACTTAGGTATTAAGATTAACCTATTTGTTATTTTCTTAGCCCCTCCCTTTTCAAGATCCTTCGAAATTTGTGTTTTAAGTAAGCTAACCAAGTGTCGCAAATATCGAGAAAGAAATCTTCAATATCGATTCATGAGATTACTTACGGTTTGTTATTGTCATGGCGTTTGACATCTAAGAAGAAAAGGGTACCGTGAAAATAAATCAATTAATGGCAATATTCGCATTAGCTATTTTCATTGAAAAGTCGGTACAGGAGCTAATTATTCGAACAAATAATAACAATTGTACGCTTATTTTATGATGAATTGCTATTGTAACCGACGCTGAACTGCTGCGTTGTATTTGGTCGCACCTTATAAGGTCGTTGGCAGAAGCAATCTCACGGGCAATGTATGTGAATAATGTAAGCCATATTATACATGTCCTCCTCGAGAATACTTCCTTGGTAGGATTTCTTCTTTCTCCGCGGATTATAAACGACGATCCAGGCTTTAGTTAACATAGCAATGACGGCTATACAATGAAGAGAACCATGCGCGCCTTGCGTCGAGCGACTAATGCACTGCATCATGCATTTTGCCACTTGTCCTTCGAGCAAGATTATCTCCAAGAGCTAAAAAAAAATGACACTGACCATAAAAGAGAGTAACGAAGCCATCACGCAAGAAAAACCTTTAAGTGCATGCTCTCTCGCGCAGCTCACGAGAACGTCCCGGGCAGTCGCCAGAATTACCGTGCTGAAAAAGCGAGCGGTCGTTGCAGCAGTCGAGGGTCACAAGACTCGTAAAAAACTCAGCGAATGTTGCTCGTAAAAACTCCCTATGACATAGGAGCTCATGCTTGCTGCTCCTGTTCAATTAGTCTATCGCTATGAGCGTCGAGAAGAGAACTGCTACACTGGAGTAGGAATTACAATACTGACTTGGGAATCAATATACTGGAGTAGGAATTACAATACTGACTTGGGAATCAATATACTGGAGTAGGAATTAGAAAACTGACTTGGGAATCAATATACTGGAGTAGGAATTAGAAAACTGACTTGGGAATCACTATACTGGCTTAGGAACTACTATAGTGGAGTAGGAAACAGTCAGCGACTATCACTGCAGGAAAGACTATTGTCAGATCGGGTTTCGCTTGCAAGATCTAAGCGATAACTTCGTTGGCATCAGTTCATAACTTCATATATAAACAATGTTCAAATTCGAACAGAAACCGTCATATAAATAATAATAAAATCGGTTTTAACGTTTATTAGGCCGTATGCCTGTCGCCGATTCTTAACATAGCAAAACATTCACAGCTTGTTGCGGTCTCGAACTCTCAACTCACTGCTCCAATTCTGCTTAACCGCCCGGCCTCCTCGCCGATTCTGACCAGAAACTGACGCATAAAGCTGGGTTCGAACCCGCACCTCTCTGCTCCAATCTTGGTACACTGAACTTTAACTACTGGGCCTTCCATGGCACTAAAATTAGTCGTACAGCGTCCCTTGATGCTAAAAAAATATCGAGTCCGATACCACTATAAAAAATATATTTATTAATATTGTTTTCTATAAAACCTTTTAATATAAATACTTGGATGGAAAACAGTTGAATAAAAAGAATTACTGCTAAAACGTTGAAAAAATTTATCATGCGGAAGCATGTTCCAAAAATGCTTTCTAACTGGCCAACAAAGTTACGCCAGGAGGAGAATTGTTTTGAAGTAGTTCACAGCTCTGGCTGCAAGCTTCCATTTACTTTCCCATCTCATCGCAGTAGCGCAGCAATTGTTGCGTGATGCGTCTCCCAAGCCTGTAGTAACTCTATAGTTTTGAACATGAGGCATCTTTTTCGTGTCAGATTTCAGACTAAGATATGCACATTTATTTCAAATACATCGTCTGATGAGGAAAAGTACTCTCACTTTATAGCGAGTACTTCATTCATTTCTATAAAGCACTCCTATAAAGTCATTCACTTTATAGTGAAGCTGGCAAGCGCCCACGCATTGGCATGAAATTATTCAATTATAAGGGACACATTAAACCACCATAGATTTGTGCTAACGTGTAGTTTGTGCTAACGTGTAGTTTGTGCTAACGTGCAGTTTGTGTCAACGTGTAGTTTTGTGTCCATGTGAGATTCTGTGCCAACGTGAGATTTTGCGCTACTGTTTAGTTTGTGTTAACGTGAGATTTTGTGCTAGCGTGTAGTTTGTGTCAACGTTTAGTTTTGTGTTGACGTTAAGTTTTGTGCCAACATGTGATTTTGTGTTAACGTGTACTTTGGGCTGACATTTGGTTTGTGCAAATGCTGTTTTGTGGTAGAAATGTGCGGTTTTGTGTTAATATGCCGTTTTGTTTAAACGAAGCTACGTAAGTCACGTTAAAATATTAGAAAATTTGATTTGTATTGTATATATATTTCTGCAGTTCAGTTAAACTTACCGACTAACTAGATCACTTTAAAAATACAGGTAAATTTCTTTTTGGAACATTTACAGCAAAATGCAAGCATACTAGAGAAGGTTTATGCTGGAGCACAAAAAAGCTGAATATTGCAGCCACGCTTGATGAATTTGCAGCTCAAGAAGAGAAGAAACAATTCAAGCCGCCTAATTAGACGACAAACTCGGAAAATGCTGCGAACAAAAGCAGGCGAGTCGAGGAAAATCAGGGAAGCTTTAGAGCCATTCACAGCCGCTGCTAAACGACCGAGTATATTTCCTTGGTGGAGACACGGGTTCTGAGTACCTACACTCAGAGAAATGAGAGAGACTTTGTCCAAATTACGATGAACTATTGCCCTATGTGTGGGTCATACACAAACAGCTTGACACGACAAGAGGGCGTATCCGCGCAATAAGTATCAATATTTAGACAATATTATCCAGTTGTTTTTATGAGCGTGCATGTAAATGCTGCACCGAGCGGGGCAAAATGAGTTCACTAGAACGTGGCTGGAACACTTGGAGCAAAGCGCTATGACAGAAATTTGACATTGAAATTTTTGTATTTTCCACGGTCGTGAAATTCAAGTCAATATTGAGTTCGTAAGAGTCTGCTAGGCTTCAAAATTTTAGATTAAAATTTAACGCATTATAATGTAATATCAACGTTGTGTCGCTTTTGAAAATTGGATCTAAAATGTTCTAACTCAATTCCTTTTAATCTCACAATGGATTATATTTATGTGATTCACTTGCTAACACATGTAATACTGGCATCTATGGACATGAATAGATGTTGTTTTGTGAGAAATAATTCAGATATCAGTATAACTCAGATGAATTTACTCCTACGAGTTAATTCGCCAGGTATTCGAGAACTACCCAAATCACTTTAATCCTCTTGCACACAGCCGCGAAAGCATTAAGGGTAATTTATCAGTTATTAGGGTAACTCCGAAATATACATTCGCTTATCCTCATTCAGCAGCCACGTCAGCGACGAAATGTTTACGAACAAACAAGAACTTCGTTTACGAAAGTTAACAATGTTTACGACCAAATATGGATAAAAGCCCGAAATGAATGTTTGAGAATATTTGCACGTTTGCACGGGGCACTGCAAATTGGCAAGAGTTCTCAGCTGTCTATGTTTACAGTCATCTCACTGAACACTAAATCCCCCCGAATACCTTTAAAATTATATTGACGTCAGGGCGTATTGAAAATTAAAAGTATAGAGATACCGTTCAGAAATAAGCAGAAAAAATAAGTGAGAAGTAAAATAAGTGTTGAAATTCTAATATAATCATATATTCTCGCGTTCCTAAGATCAACTTTCAATAAATAATTATACCAAATTCCCGATATAATACGATTCCGCGTTTTTTGTCATTTATAATTATAAATAAGTCACCCAATCCTAGAGATTATCACTTTCGAATTTATTATACATTCCGAAGTATAGATTATCACTTTAGAATTTATTACATATTCCTAAGTCGTTATTAGCCTTAATTATACTTACCCCCATCGTTTCATATCAAAAACATTTGCAAAATGAACGATGCCACCCCTTTCGCTTAAATCTTCAGCCACGAACCATCCACCCAGGAAATTATTCAGCGGTAATATCAGCGAATCTTTAGGAAGCAAAGTCGTTCATTTCACGCAGACCATTGCGTCCATTGAAGGCCTGGTCACCTGGGGCCGTACTATTAAAACTCGTTAAGTACACGTAGCGGCCTAATTACGCGTAGCGGGTCATTTCTCCTCTGTGATTGGTGGGAAATAGCTATAAAAGCTGTCAGTGATTGGCTGACGAAGTAACGGACTCGCATTAACTATTTCTGATAGTGCAGACGCGGATCATACACCTGGGTATGCATGGGTCCTGCCTTGCTAATTCATACGCCCTTCAATATTGAGCCTTCATGATCGTAGAAACTTATTTTATCCTAAAACAATACGAATTCTTCTGAGAGCATAATCTTCTATTCGCTAATCACGACTCAGAACCTAATCAATCGATAGTACTCTATCATTTACTAATTACTACTGAGAACTTAATCAGTCAACAGAATATTAATCCCGGCTGAACCTAATCTATCCACATTATGTGATCTTATACTGGTAGATCTTTTAGCCAACGATTATCTGAACAAGACTCAGCATATGGAGCTTTATTACCAAATTTGTTTAACGCGCTCAGGACAAAGCCTTTAATTAATACTGAATAAAAGTGTTCCCGCCACAACAATTTTTTTCCATATGCCTATTATGAACCTCGACGCGAGATTGCAGCAGCGCCTTGATGAGATGAAGCGTCAGGCGCCTCGAGAAATTTTTACCTACGAGGTATAACAATACATTAAAGGTATATAAATTTAACAATACCTATGAGGTATAACAATACATTAAAGGTATATCAATATAACAATACCTACGAGGTATAACATTACCAAAAGGTAAGCAATATATCAAGACCACAGAGGTATATCAGTAAAACAATCCCTACGAAGTATAAGACGAACTAAAAAGTATAACAATGTAACAAGACCTACGAGGTATAACATTACCTAAAAGTGATCAATATAACAAGACCAAAGACGTATATCACTGTAACAATACCTACGCGGTATAACAAATCAACAGTTACGGTTATTTGCATTACGGAACATAAAGTCGTACCAACAAATATAAGAAAAGAGCGAACCAAAGTTTGGTGTCGTTCAGTTTAGCCGACCGCATTGTTCGTTCGAGAAGGCGATCTTCTCCAACGAACTATTCTTCTATTTATTTGCGAATCGATTCCATTAAAATTAGTTGTCGATGTTGTTGTTGTATATCACTATCACTCACAGATAACAAAAATAATAAATGGATACATCGCAGATTTAACACTCGTAACCTTTAATCTATAACATGTATTACGTTCTCTATTCTTACGTTCCCATGCGTTATCTTACGTTTTAAAGCAATTATTAATATTTTATTTACTATAAATTTTCGATACGAAAATGATAATTACAATATATATCAAACATTTGCATAATAATTATACAAAAAACTATAAGTAGGAGAAAAGTTCTGCCATGAAATAGCAATATTTTGTTCGCAATTGATTGATTCATAATTTGTAAGGGGTAAATATTTGAAGGGTGAAGACCATAATAACGACTGTTGCAAATTAAATTGCCACGCATATAACAAGTTTCAGTCAACATACACCCTCTTTGCGTGAGCCAGTGCGACCAATGAACAGGCCCTTTATTGACGATAATAATTTCAATACAAAATCATTTTGATTGATATAAACTCTTTTTCAATTCCTTCATTGAACTTGAGAACGTTTTTTGACTACGGCATATTCAAATATTAGGTTCATATTCCGCAGAGTTAGAAGCGATTTTTTTTCTTAATCTAGTAAATTTCAGTGTATTTGCCTAAAATTTAAAACGATAAATAATTAAAATTATAATTATTATATGGAGGTTTCGACCGTAGTAAATAGTAAAATGAATTCAGATAACAGAACTTAATAAAAGACTATGAATTGGTTACGAATTTTGACCAACTTTTGTTAATTCAGGATTTGATTTTTGCTGAGGAAATCTAAAAAATGATGGACTAGAAAGACTAGAACAACACTTTTACGCAACTAACAGTTGAAAATCTTTTCCAGCAAGTCACATGAGATTTTAATTTCAATTTTCGTCTTCCTACTGAAAAGAATGACTTTGAGGAGCTAAATAACTCAAATTTAGAGCGATTGCATTTGTTCCTCCACTAAGTGAACTGAGCTGACTTACGAAAACTATGGGAGTAAATCACGTAGTAGCGGCTAATCCTTTAGCTTGTAGCGATGCTGCAGCGCTGCCGCATACGCAAGCTGCGGCAGAGAGCTCTACGATAGCTCTTAAAGAATGCACCAATATATCGAAAAATCAACTAGAAAAGAAATAAAAATAACCAGAATTAGGAAAGACACTGTTCATGATATACGATTCAATTTATTAGGGGGAAAATAAATAATTAGGAATTCATTTTAATGGATTTAAATCTTCAATTGATGAGAAAAGACAAGCGAACACCTACTCTGTGCACCATACCGGCTGGACTGCTGCTGCAACACTGCGCAGCTTCGTGCCAAACACCACTAGACGCGAGTGCACACTGATCGAAAACTGGCAACTTCAACCGAGTGGCAACGCTCTGATGGACAGACAATAACATTAGGACCGCCATTGATTTAGAATATAAATAATGAAAACAGAAGCACTCCTTTGAGGACCAAGAGTAATCTAACGAAAACTTCACACTGAATTTCCTTCCTACGGTTTAACTTCGACAGAGAATCTCCAAACATGCATAAAAACATTTTTTTTTACACGAAGAATCAACTGAATGTAGTATACATATTGTCGTGTCAGAAAATCTGAGAAGACCGAAATAAGATACACAACTATTCTATGCGGGATGAGAAGGACCTTATTCCTACTTATCGCCTGTCAGAATTACTCGGTATCATCATCGAGCTCAATGTTGAGTTCTGGCAGTGATCGAGGACGCACGTAGTGTTTGCGGGTCCCAACTTTCTCACTTCTTACTATGCCGGTTTGACTTATCTCGCGAATTTTGTACCGAAACGATTTCAGTGAAAGGTTCAATTTCAAACTATCGCCAGTCATGAAAAGATCCGGTCAAATGACACGAGTTTAGATCTATGAACAAGGCACGAAATGGAAAAGAATCGGCGACAGGCCACATCAGGCCTACACTTCAGAGCCGACATCACTATGTTATGTTATGTTATGTTAATGAAAGTTGCCTTTGCGGCTATAGGTCTCGACTGCCGCAAGAAGCGCATTGCGAGACCCGACTGCAGAGTTGCGAGACGGTCTTTTCTTTCGGACAAATTTCGCGATTTAGTTTTTTTAAAGCGTTGGCCGGCTGAAATTTACGATAGGGGTACTTCCTGATTAAAAAAAAAAAAAAGAAATGGAATTTGTACATCGGGACCTACAAGTATTCTAGTATATATTGAGTTATAAGCCTTTTTTGTTCGCTGACTTGTCGTTTTTAGCGCATTTTCTCATTTAAGGGATATAAGGCACTATTGTGGGCGTCATGTCCGTCCGTCTGTCCGTCCGTCTGTGACTTCTCGTGCCGAGTATCCATGACACTCGGCAACGAGAAAATGCGCTCTCTGCCACTCACTGCAGTGAGTAATGAGTTATATTTATTAGGCCATCTGGCAGCCCTGCCCGACTGACGTTTTCCCAACATCTGGAATTCCAGAATTTCTCAACGAATTGAAATTATACACGATTCGTTTTAATTTGAAACAAATATGGTTACACTTTACAGCATGGCCTAGTGGTTATATTTCAGAGTATCAGGATTAGAACAGAGATGTGCGAGTTCGAACCCAGCTCTGTGTGACAGTTTCTGGTAGAATCGGTGAGGAGGCCGGGAGGTTAGCGAAGCAGAATTGGAGCATTGAGTTGCGAGTTCGAGACCGCAACAAGCTGTGAAAGTTTTGCTATGTTAAGAATCGGCGACAGACCTACGGCCTAATAAACGCTTATATTATCAGTCTGCTTATACAGCAAGTTCACAAGGAATTTAAAAGCAAAGAAAACACCAAGTAAATTCACCATATCGATATTGAAAATGTTTCGGAAACCAGCTCCATCATCTGTTTGAAAAACTAAAAATGAATAAATTCAAATTATTATATCAAAATTCAAAGACAGACATAAAACCTAAACAAGACCTAGCATTAGATCGAAAAAAAAAACAGGACTCGATTGAAACAACTTAGTCCTAGGGTTCACGAATATAATATAAAAGCCTAGCGATTCACTATTTCCAGATTATATGAACTAAACGCATTATTGAGACACGGTTTTCGTTTGAAGATATGTAGAGACTGCAATATTCTCAAATCCGAGCAGCCAGAAGTGGAACCGAGTATCCTGAAAACACTCTCAGATACAGCCACGTCGCACTGTTCAGCATGGAGGCGCACGGAAGAATGAGGAGGCTTTTTTCCGATATAATGTTAGGTCTTGTTTAGGTTTAATGTCTGTCTTAGAATTTTGATATAATAATTTGATTTTATTCATTTTTAGTTTTCCGAACTGATGATGGAGCTGCACTCCGAAACGTTTTCAATATCGATATGGTGAATTTGCTTGGTGTTTTCTTTGCTTTTAAATTCCTTCTAATAAACGTTGAATCAGGTATTATTATTATTATTATGAGTATAAATATGAAGGTATTAGATTCCATAAGGAATTACGAAATTGAATTAGGCTACGCAACCTGAAAATTTTCTTCTGTGACGACGACCATTTGCTTCCAGTTCATTGAGTAACTGCCTGAACGAGTTGCAAAAGCTAATAATATTGACACAGCTGAACAACTGATTAATGTGATAGACTGAACAAACTGCTCCTCGCATTAGAAAAAGTGGCTGAGGTGCAAACGAAGATACCTCGGCTACAGCGAAAATTTCAAATGCCGGACGATCTTACAGAGAGTCAATCCATTTCAAGAGACGGACGGACATGTCCTATAAGTTGAAACCACCTCAAAGATTAAACGCAGTGAGTGGAAATTTTCTCTAAAAAATGGTCCAATAGGTGACAACTACGCAAATGAATCAAGACGTCGAACAGGTCTAAGCACGAATAAAAATATTTTCCTAATCTCAAATTAAGAGAGACTAAACAAAATGTACCTTTAGCAGTCAGGTCCAGTAATGATTAGTTGCTCTGGTGTCAAAATAGGACGTCTCTGGTCAACGACAATGCGAAATGTTGGCGATCAAGTTTATTATGTTTACCATAGGACGTGTCTCAACACCGACGTGTTACCCACGGACGTGTCTGAACACCGATGACAATAATAATAGCGATATCTTCGCATTGGAGTGAATAGCTGGAACACGCTCATTTTCCGCGTACGTTGCGTAATTTCAATTTAGCTCATAATTTCCCCGTTTCGATGAGGGCTACTAGTCCGCAGATAAAAAAATAATATTAAAATCTAGAGTCAGCTTGCAACTAGCAAAAGTGTGTAATAAAAATGCTGTTTTTACATTTTTATTGCAATTCAGCCATTTCGATAAGCTACATGCGGAAATAATATTGAAAAATGCAGAATTTTAAACGGAATGTAATTAAATTCCCAAGTCGAATTATATGTTATTTACTACAAATTATTCGGATTTCCGCGCCCTCAAACACGAAGAATATGAGGAATACCCTTAAGTAGTAGTAGTATTAGTAGAATGGTTTGATAGCGCCTCAGCTATAAAGCTATTTCGCACCGGAGGTCAGAAGATAACATCGCCAGTGAGGCGGAAGGTCTGAATCATTCAAAGTCTCAAGTTAATCATCACCCACAAGGGGCGGAAGGTCTCAGATGTCCAGCCCGCTGAAGCTGGCTCGAAAGAAGCAGCGTTAGCATCTCAAAGAGACGCAGTTACAATGAGGGACAGGTGAAAAGCAACAGAAACTAAGACACTCGAACAAGAGGTCGCTTATACGGACGCCGGCCGCCTGCACGAGAGAGACAGAGAAGGGATATGTAAGGAATCCTACCTACATAATAACTTAACCCCACAACTGATACCTGTCGTCAGACACCGCGAGCTCAGCTGTGGGGTGATCAAAATATCCCCCTAGGAATACCCTAAACTGCTCGCAAAAAATTATCCTGCGCTGACGTGAGTAACTTCCATGTGGCGCCAAATGGAACTTCCATGCCAAACTTCCACGTGGCGCCCTCTATTACAGCAATCCCTTGATTAGCACGGTTTTGAATACCGCGGTTTTGATTAACGCGGAAAAAAAATTTGCGACCTACCCTTGATCTACGCGGTGCCAGTTTTGATTAGCGCGACTTTTTTTCACAATGCATCATTTTCCCGCCTACTTTATGAATTTCAGCCAATAATTCTTTAAATAAGGTCCCGTTCCGTAGGCACTCGTGCTGACTGCAGAGTCGGTTTAACCGCGCCTTGTCTCGTTCATAACTCGAATGATCGAGTTCGGCAACGTTCGCCGGTAAGTGCGCCATGCCGGTGCTCTAGCCCTTTAAGCCCTGGTGTGACGAATTCGTCACACAGAAAATAAAAGCTTCTACCGAGAGTAATTACATGTTTGGAGTCTAGCCGCGAGTGTGACGGTAGCGTCACATTTTTCGAACGACGTTCGATGGAGTAGGCGCGCCGCTACTGCCAGTACAACACAAAGACTGCGCGTGATCTGAAAAGTAATTCAGATTGTTTTTTCACTTTCGAAACATAATTTAGTGCGTAGAGGGCGTAGAGGGCTAGTTACTCGTTAGCCTTCAACTGGTCAAGATCGCTGCCATATCTACTGCTCACTTTTATCAAACTACATAATTTTCCTTTCCTTTGATATTTTTGAGGATTCATTATAATTATTCCCATATATTTTTAAGTTTGATTAGCGCGGTTTTGCTTAACACGGTAAAACTCGGGGATTTATTAACCGCGTTAATCAAGGGATTGCTGTAGTTGAAAAATACCGCGTGCAGCGCTCACCGTTCTACCGAATTATATTTGCAAATATGATACGCGAAACAGCAATAATAATGAGCTTGGTGAAGCATATTTTGATATCGCATAATGATATAGGCTCCCGTTATAAGGCAAATTGCATAGATGGGTAAATAAAAAAAAATTAGAATAGGAATATCATTCATTAACTGATCATAAGCGATAGGTCAGCAAACTTGAACAATTATAATTATATCGGATGAAACCACTTGATAACACTTTTGACCATCTCTCCAAGTTGGAAGAAGATTCAATGACATCGAAACGTAAAGTAACTGGTCATGCTTACCCACAACTGGTCATGCTTACATGCGGTCGCACAATTATAACAGTATTTTGCAAGGCTCTTTGAGCTCAGTATCGCAGAGTAGCATAAACCCCTGACGCTGACGGACTCTTTCCCCAACTGCAATCATCAACTTGGATATTATCTGCGCTCTGCAAAATATTTCCTTCACAGAGTTGTGGAACATCCTCCCCGATTACATCGTTGGCGCTCCGAGTATGAACGCGTTCAATAACAGACTAGATAAAGCAATGGAAAAATATATGTTCAGACTTGAAATGCTTAGCACCATATCGAAACCGGTGGAAGTCTAGTAGCCATTTCAAACTATCGTCAGTCCTTAAAAGATCCGGTCAAATGGCATGATTTTATATCTTCAGTGAACAAGTCACGAAAAGGAAAAGAATCGGCGACAGGCCACATCAGGCCTACTCTTCAGCGCCGACATCACTGTTATGTTATTGACCGACCAACAATATAACTTCCCAATTTTGTGAGCTATACCGGTAGTTGATCAATTGACACAATGTTTACGATGCTTTTTGCTAATAAGATTCGTCATGAACATATGTTCAGTCTTAAAATGCCTAGCAAATTACGGACCAGGCAATAAGTACAGCAGCTATCTCAATCAATCGTCAGCTATGGAAAGATCGGATTCCAAAGGCCGGATCCCTTGTGAATCAAGTCACGAAAACTTCAAGAATCGGCAACAGGCCATGGGCCTATTTCTTCAGTGCCGACACTTCTATTCTATGTGTAGACAGTTGCTGGGACTGCTGCAACCTCTGAATTGTCGGGCAGACGTGGAGCTGTTTGGACTGCTGTAACAACTGAATACCCCGTGCAGACGTCGAGCTACAAGAACGTGTCTCCCAAGCTCCAATAATCATCAAACAATAAGAAGAACATGGATATTCTAAAATTCAGTGCTCAGGCTTTAGCTCGCTAGCAAAAATGGTCAAAGCTCCAAAGCAAATATAAGGGTGGTTTTTATTTTCCAAAAGGAAATTAAAACAACGGGAATTAAACAATTTTGCTAAATCATGGATCAGAGACAAAAATCAAAATGAAATCTATATGTTAGAGACGTGATTAATACAGATTATAATACTGGATTAATTTCAAACCTGTTCATCTGTATACATTTGCACTTCTATGAATACAGGAAATGCGTTTGATACTACATTAGAAAGGTTTCCATGTCTAAAAACTGCAATGGATAGAAACAGGACAATTAAAAATGTGCCATAACTAATGTGCTTAATCTTACGGGCTCAGAGCAATGCTAAAGAATTAACCACAAAGAGCAACATTTTGAAATAAATTTCTAAGTTCAACATCCTTGCTTGGTTCTGATGAAAAACATTCATTCACCGTTTTCCTAATCAGATCAACATGCAATTTTATCACAGTAAAATAACACATGAATATTTTTTTAACCAGTACAATCTTAAAAAACTCTTGCAATTGCAGCAACAAAAATAAATAAAGTATAGAACACGAAATCTTTCCTTACATAAAAACAATAATTAATGCCATGAAATACATGCTAAATAAACTATTTACTTATATGTTAAACTGATGAAAAAGAAAGAGAAATATTATACTGACATTTTAGGTGAGTTAATGGATGCATAACAGACATATGGTTAACTGACATATCAGCATTAAGACAATTTTTCCCCCCAAAATAACCAAATTATAGTTGATAAATGGTAGAGCTTTACTAACTTAAACTTGTTAGATTAAAAAATGATTTAAGGCCTACAAGAGGTGGTAGAGCTCAAATGGTCAACAAAATGAAGAAGGGAGGAGACAACAGTGTTGATCTCACAGAATAAGATGATATAGGTATATGAATGGATAGCTACAAAAATAAATACCCTTGTACAGAATGTAGCTTATGCAAAGCTTTGCTCTGCTTCGGCCACCTACACGAGCAAGGGAATGAAAGGAATCCTAGCTATATGACAACTTAATGACACATTTAAAAATTTGAATTAAATACCACAAGAAAGGCTGTGGGCACTCAGGTACAATCCTCTAGGAATCAGAAATATAATAGAACTTCTGATACACTCAGAAAGATAACTACCATGGAAGTATGAGACCTAAAAACATTAATTTCATATAACATGAATAAAGAAGTTTTTAAGCAGAAGTCATCTTCAAAGCTGATTAAAGTCTACACACAGAATTATTGATTTGTTCAGTGAATCTTGGTCATGTAGTAATAGTAGCCATGTAGTAATAGTAGTAAAATAGCCAGCTGATTAAACAGGCAATGCTTTTGAAACAGTTTTGCGTAGAACTGATGTACAAATGCTGGAGAAGAAGTTGAGCCCTGCTTGCCCTCCTGGTATGTTTGATACAATGTAGCACAGCAGTGCCAGCACCTGGAAAACATTTTCAACATGATGGAAAATATTTTTTTAATATAATGCAACATTTTCAAAATCAGAGAATATTGTACAGTATATTAGCATTGTATTTAGCCCTTAATTTTTTATACAGTTTTGTCAAAAACATGATCTAGTTTTAAGATGACAAAAAAAGATGAAACTATAAATACAACAATTTACGATGACTAAATAAATAACAAATAAGACTGGCTGTACCTTTAGAAGAGACTTCCAGGAGCACATACCTGCAGTACAGCAGCAATAGAGGTGAGTATAGTGGACTGCAAACTGAGTGCGCTGTACAGGGTCCCAAAAAGAGACACCAGATATACTGAGGTGAACATGAGGCGATCAGAGGAGAACAAGTGCTTCAGATGGCATACCGGACCCCAAAGGAATGAAAAACTGTTCAAAAAAATGTATATGATAAAAGATATAATCTTATTAGGTTAATAATCAATATATAACAATGCACTTCTTGATAATTGGGACAGGTTAAAATATGGCTATGGTCTACCTAGATCATAGTGGCAAAGCAGAGAGTTTTTTAGACTCTCCCTCAAGTTCATTTTTGAGTCCTATAAGTAGACCAGTAAAGTATCATGCATAGTGGCAAAGCAGAGAGTTTTTTAGACTCTCCCTCAAGTTCATTTTTGAGTCCTATAAGTAGACAAGCAAAGTATCATGGATACCAGCATTATCATACATAAGAAATTGGTTTAAATCTTGAGTAAATGAGGAGATTAAAAATGAACTGAAATTCAACTGATTCTAAAAAATCTCTGGTTTGTCACTATGACCTAGATCATCACATAAATTTAACAGATACGGTTACTTGGATCACAAACTAAGGAATTAATTGACTGCAAACTGCTATTGTGACAACTGACAATCGACATTGCATTAAAATTACTGCGAGATTCCAGAACCAGCAAAAGATACGGAAATCAAAATGTTTCATATCATACCTCACAATACAATAAATCTTATGGCTATTACAATTATTATTGATAACATGTGATTATTTGTGATATACCTAGGTATAGTTTTCAGCACAAATACAAATGATTCAAATAATGCACCTCATTAAACTGAAGAGGCTTCCAAGAGTGAAGAGAAGTGCAAATTTTCGAGCTTTCAGCAGCAACAGAGGAGCATACATTGCTGACAACGTGAAGCAAATGAGGCCCATAACAACGCAACAAATAAAACCAATGATGCGCTGTTTCCTTCCCTGCAAGTAGGAAATTTAATGAGTAGGAAATTTAAATGTACTTCATAAACATTTCAATCACGCTTTTATAAAATATTGCAAAATTAATTATCTGGAATCAATACCATATTATATGGGTACTCATTACTCACCAAAGAAGGAAATATTGATTCAGATTTGTTGCTTGAGAACCATGAGCTTGACGTTTGAGCAGGACTTCCTCCAGCCTCTTCATCGACTACAGACCCATTAGGTGTAAACCACGAACTCAATTTTGGTAATTTAATATCTTTAATCGTTGAGGGCAACAATGTCTCCTTGTCATCGTTATTATTCCTAGAAAGATATTCCTTTAATTCCCTATTTAATTCCGCCATTACGTTGCAACGTATTCGTCCGCTGTGGCGGAAAAGATTGATTCTCATCCATATTTCAAATAAACGCGTAATGAGGAAAATAACGAAATCTTAATTAACATATGCTTATACTTTGTTCAAATTTAATCATCATTCATGCATTTCACAATTTGTTATTTTGTAATTCTTATCTGAAATATCAGTTAGTATTTAGCTTAGGCTAACGACCAACTTTTGAATACATATAGCTATAGAGCATTAAAAAGTTACATCATTTTAAATTCAACATACTTCAACAATTTGACATCCAGGTAAATTATAATTTTCAGTCAATAGATAAAATTACATTAAATGCTGTGATTTATTTTGTGACATCGGACATCGGACAAAGTGTTGGAACGCGCGACAAGTTTGAAGTTGTTATTGAGTTGACGCTACGGACGAAGGCGGACGTCGTTACTTTGCTCTGTGCCTGATTCCTGACTGTCAGATATTCAACCTCATAAGTGTACAATCACTACAATGTACATACTAGGATAGGTGTGAGGAGATAAAGTTTTTGTTATCTTTATGTCTGTCTCAAGGATGAGGGGTCTCAGTGGTTAAAGTTAATCAGTACCAAGATTGTAGCTGAGAGGTGCGGGACTGCGGGTGCCGGGTTCTGGGGTTCGATCACAGCTCTGTGTGCGTTTTTCATGTCAGAATCGGCAAGGAGGCCGAGCGGTTAAGCAAAGAAATTTGAAGCAGTGAGTTGCGAGTTCGAGCCCGCAACATGCTGTGGACGTTCTGCAATATCAAGAATCGGCGACAGGCCAGAGGCCTACACCTAACAAACTCTGAAACCAATATAGAATATATACCAATACCATAATACCAATGAGGCAATGACCAATGCAATGTGTTGCCGAAAGCGGCCTGCCGCCTAAGCAACTGCAAAAAAGAGGCAGCGCGTCAATAATGGTCGATGCCTGATAACTAGTATGGAATATATCTACTTGGCGAGCCGCGACTGAATTTTTCGAGCCGTGGTTTTATGGATTTGCCAGCCGTGATTCCATTTCTACGAGCCGTGATTCTATTTCACCGAGCCGTGAATTCCATATCTCGGCCATGAAAAGCCATTTACGAGGTGCGAATGCGAATTTATTTACAAAGTTTATGCACGTGTTACCCCAAATCTCTAATTTTACCCTTAAACAGTCAAACGGCAACAATAAAATTTGTCTCTACTGTAAGTTCAGCACGTGTTAATATACAGTCTGACCGCTTTGACATGACCGCAACTATGCGCGATCTTCAACAAACGTTTTGTTTATTTGTTTACATTACGATGTTTATGTTTTTTCTGCAAGATATTTTTGGCGGAAACGGTACTGTCTCTTATACACATCTAGATGTGTATAAGAGACAGTGACATGTTTGCGAAGTGCAAACTGCGATTTTTTAATCAAACAAAAATTTATGACATTCGAGCCGCGAGATTTCATACCTACTGAAATTATATGATATTAGAGCCGCGATATTTCAGACAAAAATAAGACTTTTCCAGACTAGCCTGATAATAGCCCTGATTCAGATTTCAGACTGTGATGCCGCCTCTTCTGCTTTGCCGGCGCGAGATAGCTTAGCAGCTGAAGCGCTAGACTGCTAATAATCATCGGGTCACTAAACTAGGTAACTCTTCTGCTTTGCCTGCTTCTGCATGAGTGACTCACTGAGGGAGGGGGGCCACTCATGGTTGGAACTTGGAAGATGAAAGTGCAGTGTGAAAAACCAGTTAAGAACAAAATTTTTCAAGAAATTGAGAATTTGAAGTAAAATTATTACTATCTAGTATCTATTACCCATTCCTATAGTATGATAAAGCAAGTTAGCAACCAAATAAACATCAGGTGGGCAATTGGGGCCTTATTATTGGGCTGCTTGGGCATGGGTCTGACTTGAATGACTCCTGAGACTGGCTGACTAGGACTGGGACTCTAGGAGCACCAGGGTGCAGAAGGTGGATGCAGCGTTGCCAATATATGTTTTTAAAGCCCTAAGCGTTGCCGGGTAATTTTAAGATGCGTCGCCAGGTAATTTCTAATGAAAAGCCATTTACGCTGAGTAATGAAAAACTATTTACAAGCCACAAACTTATTTACAAGGTTGCATGCACGTGTTACCCCAAATAACTAATTTTACCCTAAAAACAGTCCGATTGTGCAGCAAGTGTCAACTGAACATGTGATTAATGCAGTCTGACTGCTCTAATGTGACCGAAACCAAGTAATCGTAAGCTTGATGTTTACATTTTTTTGGCGGGAACTCATCGTAACTGATTTCCGGGCAAGCTTCACTGCATCCTGATCCATCCAACATATCAGAAACCTTACTTTTTTTAAATGGTTGGCTGAAGACTGACAAATATATTAAATGCAAGAATTTCAATCTAAATGTGTCGGCAAGGTCTTCTGAAGGCGTAAATTTTGCTACTGAAGCGTCGCCAAAGATCTTGCAATATTCATCCACTCTCTGCACAGTGGTGGGACGGGAGACTGAACATGGTGTCAAAACAGAGACTTTTTCAGAGACCCTCAAGTTCATTTTTGAGTCCTATTAATAGACCAGTTACAGCAAAGTATCACAGTCTCATCAGTCATCACTCTCATGGATACCACTTATCACTATCAGGAGGCTGAAATTCTTAAAATGAAAATTCATTTGTAAAAAAGCTTTTCACTCAAGGTGGAAAGCTTTTGTTAGATACAGTGCTCTGCCAGGTGAATATATCTACCGTAAAATGGGTAACTTAGACCGGCGGGGTAACTTAGACCACTTTTCGTTTTTTTAACAAAAACCCNATATTGACTGGCTTGGATATTAAGTTAAAATTACCATATGTAAGACTCTGTAGAGTCTGAAACATGAAGAAAAAACATAAATAGGCTGACAAACATAAAATACGGTATGTTATATATGGTAATTTTATATTACCTTCCAAGCCGGTCTATGTTACCCTGTCAGGGCTGACATTTGGTGGTCTAAGTTACCCCATTTGGGGGCGACGCCCCCCATTTGCAAACTATGACACTTTCCTAAAATTTGTCATTTGTATATGTAACTAAAAGAGTTCTACTACAATGAATCAAAACCTGGAGTTATTTAACCAAAAAATAAAAAAATTGGAGGGGGTACTCTGACAGGCTTTAAATAATAGCTTTTTTTTTTGTGGGTCACATTTTTAATTTTTTAACCTATTAGATATGCAAACTTTTCAAATCTTTCTATTGTGTTATGTAGCCTCAGTATTAGGCCTTTAATGCCCATTTACAAAATTTTTCTATGTCAAATAGTTTTTGAGTTGTGGGTTGCATGTTTCAATTCAAGTTTAATTTAGCTAGTAAAAAAATGGCATCATTTATAAAAATAAAAGTGGTCTAAGTTACCCCATTTTACGGTACTTCTACAGGTGGAAAGGTAATTTTTTATATTTTTTATCCATTTAATGACGTTTAACTTTACTTCTATATGTATTTAAAAAAAATTCAAATTTGTTTTTGGTTGAAATGTTGTAGTTATTGTTGGCTAATGCTGTCTTTTGTTTAATTAGTGCGCGGTTAAACTTGACTTCAATAGGTATTAATTATGTATTTAAGAAAATTCAAATTTATTGTTGGTTGAGATGTTGTAGTTATTGTTGGCTGATACTGTCTTTTGTTGAACCCTTTTTGTGACTGACGGGACTGTGACATCCTGCTCAATGTTTTACTCCATAACTTGCATACAGCATACCATTCAAGGCATAGCTAACTACAGGGACATATGAGTAACACTCCTGCGCCTATGTCAACTCAAAAGTAATTGACTGACAGGACTGTGATGTCGACAGACGTCCGCCCAATGATTTACTCTATAACTTGCATGTAGAGCTAAATTCAAGGCATAGCTAACTACAGGGACATATAAGAAACACTCCTGTGCCTACATATGTCCAATCTAAAGGAATATTATTTTTTGTTCTTTTTGAGATATGTTATTATAAGCTATTACATGCGTTTGCCAAAGAAAGTCTGTGATATTATTCAAGTACCGTAAACTGGGGTAACTTAGACCACTTTTTTTTTTTTAAATGATGCCATTTTTTTACTAGATAAGTTAAACTTAAATTGAAACATGCAAATATCTTTCTATTGTGTTACGTAGCCTCAGTATTAGGCCTTTAATGCCCATTGACAGAATTTTTCTATGTCAAATAGTTTTTGAGTTTTGGGGGTGTTTGTTAAAAAAACCAAAAGTGGTCTAAGTTACCCCGGGAGTCTAAGTTACCCCAGTTTACGGTACTAACAAAAAATATTAGGAAAAATTTTTTTTCAGCAAAATCAGTGATGTTGCAAATTGGGTCACCTTAGTTGGAACCATATACTACTGGGATTTTCTAGTCCCATTTATATAGTTTTTATCATTGACATATATTTGATTATTTTTTACGGAGATGCAATATTCAGTCCAAGTTCATGATGATTCTGTAGAAAAATACAAATAAAAAGTTGTAGAATACATTGTAGTTACGAAAGGGTTAATTAGTACACGGTTGTGTATTGTGAGGGGTGGTGCTAGTCCTAGTGTGCTGTGCTGTGGAATGGTCCATTGATTGGTCCAAAATCTCAAAATACTCTCTTCTTTTATATTAACTATAAAATTGCACCATGGCTGGCACTAAAACTAGCACTAACCTTAGAGACCATAACAAGCCCATTCAGGAGTCAGAGCTTGCTGTTTCTAACCCATTTGAAAAAGTCACTATCAATGACCCAGTTGCTGATACCTGTCAAGTTGATAAATTATGCTCAAATAATCTGACTCTGTGTAAGGCTCTGGCTGACTCATCTTTTGGCTTAGCAGGTATTACTGGGTTTAGCAAAAATCTTGGCTTAAAAATTATTGTTGTTGCCTTTGAGAGAGAGCTTGGCACTGAGACAGCATCTTTGTTGTGGATCAATTGGCTTGCATCTTGGACCATAAAGTGTAGTCCTGTCAATTTTTTTAGATGTATTGGAGTCATTGGCCCACTTGGTGAAAATATCTTGAATGGTTCTGGCTGGACACAGCAAAGCCAATGCTGAAAGAATTAATAAAGGGAAAGATGAATTAAGTAGCTCTATGTTCAGTCACTTTCTCCACAAGCACACTGCCAGCCTCTCTTCACCCAGGTAAGCCCTTCCCCAGGTAAGCCCTTACATTGCCAAGCCTCACAAGTGTTATTAATGTCAGAGATTTCACCACAGTGTCAATAATTACAAAAAAGCCCCATGTTGTGTTCTATGCAGTGGCATCCACAATGTGAAAAACTGTTCAGCACAAGGCATCCCTCTCTGTTGCAACTGTGGCGGTCAGCACACTGCTAACTAAGGGGATGTACATTCTTGAAGGAGGCCCAGGCAGTAGAAATAATCAGGGTTGAACAGAGGGTGTCCCATCGAGATGCCCTGAGGATAGCAGAGTAGTCATAAAAATATGTTTGCCATCTCAATGATGCAACAAGGTCTGCAGCAAATTTCTCTGTCTCCTCTACCCCCTACACCTGCTGCTGAATTGAGAATTGAGAAGCTGGCTCAAAAAGTTGAGCCAACACATCCCCAGGATGCCCACACTGTTATCACGGAACACAGACCCTCAACCCTGTAACTTCTACTCTGCAGGGTCTTACTGTTACCAAACTTATTGAAATCGTGTCAAAGATTATTGCCCTCTGTACCAAAACTGATAACTTAGAGGCAGTAAAAATTGTCACTGAACCAACTAGAGAGACCCTGTTGTTGGATGGCTCCTGACTTGCCTCAACTGCAGATTCCATTCATCCAGATCCAGCTAAATATCTAGTTCCCATAACAATACCTGCCTATATTCCTGTCAGCAAACCAAACTCAGCAGGTCCTCCTGAGGCCACAGATGCAGAAATAACAGGACCTCATTGAGTCATCTCAAATCATTGGAAAAAATTTCAGGAAACAGCCCAGGGATCTTCAAAACTAGGCCAGAGTCTGATGGCAAGTCAGTTGAAGAACAAACCTCCACAGCCGGAGACTAAGGATAAAGGTAACACCTATACAAAATGTCTTTCCATCAAGAAATAAGGATACTCCAGTGGAATTGTCATTGCCTTAGCAACAAACTAAGTAACCTTAAACTGCACATCTACTCAAGCAAACCACATGTAATGTTTATCTGAAATGTGGCTCTCACAAATTCTGAACTAATTGTCAACCAGCTGAGTTGAAAATTTTTTCTACTGGGTAGCAATGGGAATAAAAAATTCTGTGAATGGGCAATGCTATGAATGCAACAAAGCCCATTGTAAGAAGTTTTCTGTGGTACAAGAGCTGAGTTGTAGCTTGCAATCTCACTTCTAGAGACTGAATTTTAAGTTGGTTCAAATTATTTGTTTAGCCTGACTGCTACCTCTGTAGCTTTGAACATTTGGTTGCAAAAAAAAAAAAAAAAAACAGAGGATTATGTAAATGTTTACTTTGACAACATTTAAAACTGATTCTGGCTGGGACCTGCTGCATTTCAAAACATTTAATGATAAATGAATTGCGTTCATCATTTTCAAGTGTTATTATTATGAAATAATAATGCACTTGTATGAAGGGATACCTACGTGTTTTGTAAAGTTTAGTCTCCGGAACATGATTGAACTTTTTATAATCAATTACAGTAGTACCGTACTACCATGTGACTAAGCAGGGTTGGTGATTTTTTTTATTTTTTTAGAAAATAAAAAAAAAATAAATAAAAAATCAATGATTTTTAAAACGTTTTTTAACACGTTTTTCTTAGCTTAGCTTCGCGTTTGTTTGTTTGTTTGTTTGTTTGTTTGTTTGTTTGTTTGTTTGTTTGTTTGTTTGTTTGTTTGTTTGTTTGTTTGTTTGTTGTTAACATTGACAACGAAAATTAGCCCACTTCTGATTGTAATTTATTTTCTACTTTTTAGTCCACAAGAAAAACGTGGTTTTTTAAAAAGTTTTTTTAAATATTTTATTTTCTACTTTTTAGTCCGTTGCTACACATGAAAAACGTTGTTGCGATCCAATTTACTTGCCTCGACGTACGTATCGATGATACGCAGCGTCAGCGCCTGCTCGTCTATAACGTAAGCGCCCGCATGTCATACTATATATATATACTATTTATATATACTTTACTCAATTAAACTAATTTCGGTCTCTAATTACTAGTTTTTATGATTGTATCTGAAATTGTTAGGCGAAAATAGCCTGCATGCCGAATTTCAGATCTCCAGAACAATCAAAAGTGGGCTAATTTTCGTTGTAAATGTTAACAACAAACAAACAAACAAACAAACGCGAAGCTAAGCTAAGAAAAACGTGTTAAAAACTAGTAATAAGAGACCGAAATTAGTTTAATTGAGTATACTATATATATAGTATATATATAGTATGACGTGCGGGCGCTCACGTTATAGACGAGCAGGCGCTAACGCTGCGTATCATTGATACGATACGTACGTCATGTCATACTTTATCAAGTCTTAATCGTTTTTCTTGTGGACTAAAAAGTAGAAAATAAATTATGGTTCGCCCCAAAAAAACGTGGGTCGGGCTGTACGTTCATCATCAAATTTCCAAAATTTAAGTCTTGTGTGCTTTTCGCTTTAATCTTAAATCTGCCCGACACACGTTTTTTTGGGGTGAACCATAATTTATTTTCTACTTTTTAGTCCACGAGAAAAACGTGTTTTTTTTTAAGTTTTTTTAAGTATTTTATTTTCTGAGCTTAGCTTCGCGTTTGTTTGTTTGTTGTTAACATTGACAACGAAAATTAACCCACTTCTGATTGCTCTAGAGATCTGAAATTCGGCTTGCAGGCTATTTTTGCCTAACAATTTCAAATACAATCATAAAAACTAGCAATTAGAGACCTAAATTAGCTTAATTGAGTAAAGTATATATATATATATATATATATATATATGCAAGTTTGATTGAAGACCAGAGCATGCTTTTTATTAACAATCTTCTTGTTCGTTTTTTCAATGAGTCGAACCAAATTTCTTGCTGGCGTCGGGAGATCGAATTCAATGGCCTTTTCCGTTGTACCGCACACTATCTTCTGCACTACCACTACTGTATTTAGGACCTATTGCCTTCCTGGTGGTTCCAAAGGTCTTCAATGTAGCTATAACTAAGTTCCTGGAAATGTCTAGTAGGTTCATGTCAGCAGGTATTCGTCTGCAATGACACCAAGAATTTACCACTTGAGCATTTATGCTCCGATACTCTCCGTTAAATGGCCGATGCATTCCAAAATACTCTCATTTACCACTTGTTGTTCTTCTGTTTGCATATCATAATCTCCAACACTATCAATAACTTTTGTTTCGTCTCTTTGCCAAACTACCTTATTTTTTGGAGTTTCTTCTTCCTCTGCTGACCATAAGGAGACGGCATTTGATCCTCTCTTTTGTCAGTAAGTACTTCGGAAAGTAAGATTCTTCTTGGTAAATGATTGGGATTGCATGTAACTTCAGTCAGAGGCATCAGAGTCGCAGTTAGTATCAGCAGTTGCTTCTTCAATGGGAGGCTCGATTGCAACATTGATTTTAAAGTCACTATCATCATCGGTTTCTTCCTGAAGTATTTGTCGCACGTCGTCCAGAGTCAACCTGAAAAAAGAAACATCTAATAACATTATTTCAATATTTGAAAATATCACTCAAATCACTTCTTGCAATATTACCCATAACGCCTTACATTGATTTTTTAGTTGCTGATAATTTATTATAAAGCTTATCTGGATTTATGCAAACAGATAAAAAGACCAATATTATCATGAATAGCTTTCTAAATATATATACATTTTGGAGTTACAGAATGGCAAACACCTGTTAATTTCTCATTATAATATCATAAGACACAATGGGAAAACAATTAAAATAAATCTATGCACATCATATAACAGAAAGTGCCACAATTTTCATCTAGAGCAAAATCTTTATTTTATATCCTAACGGGCACATTTGTTTCCGACATTTACATTTTACTATATGCATTCAATATTATCAACATTATTAATCATTTGTGATTTATGTCATTGGTGCATTATCCAGCTACAAATTCCTATCATTGGATATAGTAAAATGTTTTCTGTAATTTAGATACATACGTTTTTCTCAGGCGTTGTGCAGCCATGTTACATACACCTTTTTCTCGGTCAAGGTCAGCCGGCTACTGCGCATGCATGCATGGTGATTGGTGACAGAGAATCAAAGCATGTTCCATATGTGTTCTGAACCTTCAGAGTACACACCTTATCAACGAAACAGAGCTAAATGCAATGTCTTTACTTTTACAGCCATTTTTATTAGCTGGGCACAAATGTTCCCGTTCGGCGTTAATGGGTTAAGGCTTTTCACGGACCAACTGCCGCTTCACCGTGCATTACACTAGCACGGTAGCACCTCCCCAAGGCCCAAACAAAAGCTGCTTCAAGACTGAAAGAAGTGTAGGGCAGAAGCTGGCTTCCTTTTAAATTTTCTAATCATTGATTTGAAATCAAAAGCCCTGGTTTCAAGTGCTTAAGAGCCTAAATTTCAGCCTAACCTATTAAAAATTTACATTTCTGCATGGATTTTAATGCTGTTCACATTGAGAAACTTCAAAGTATCTCTCATGCAGTAAATAATTGTTTAAAAAACTTCAATTTAGATAAAAACAACTCACTCTAAGTCCAAGACCTAGGATTCCTTCCAAGATGGATCGCTTGAATTACTCAGATTACAAGTGATGCTTATTTCTTTATTAAAATTTATTTAGCCAGTATTTCTTGCATGAGAGATACTTTGAAGTTTCTCAATATTAACACTTTGACTCTAATTGCTTCATTTAGTATTATTATTTCATTTTTTGTCCTGTTTTTGAACAGGGTTGCCAGACTGTCTTTTTACCAGACAAATTCTGTGTTATAGTTTTTCAGAATTGCGTTGGCCAGCTAAAATTTATGATAGGGATGCTTCCTAGTTAAATTTTAAATACAACAAAAAGAAAATAAGTGGAATTTTTATAGTGTAACCTAAAAATAAACTAGTATATATTAAGTTATTGGCCTTTTTTGTTCTCGGATTTGGCCGATTTTAGGCAACCTGAATTATGTACCACTACGTCCTGTAAAAATACATTTCGTTGTATGCATACTGTCAACCGGGGCTACTTGGGACAGTTTTGAGCGTTTTTTTGTTAATAACTTCTTACGATGAAATATTTCATAAACATGTTTAAGCTCATTTTATAGCTCTTTGCGAGGGCTATCGAATGGCATTGTCAAAAAAATTCCATATGCTATTGGTAAGGTGCCAGAAGCAAGAAAAAGAGTGTCCCGAGTAGCCCCTTCGAACGGGGCTACTAGGGACACTTGGAATAAAAGTTCATTTTAAAACATTTGAAGCATGCAGAGTGTCCTCATCCATTACTAACAGTACTCTGAAGTCCTCCTCTTTCATTGTAGATGATGTAGAGGTAGAATAAATGACATTTTCTGTGATTTTTACTTGTTTTTCCTTTATTGATATGATATTACCATATACATTAACTACCGTATTATTGATGTGACATCGTATAATTGATGCGATATTACCATATCCATGAACATGCCATTGAGCATTTACAACAACCTTGTCCACTGCAAGCTTCATATCAGCAGCCTATAGTATTTTTTCTGTATCTGTAAGCTTACAGGATGGCTTGTAGTTTCACACTTTCACACAATTTTAATTACATTAAGTGAATTTACTATAAAAAAAGATTGTAAAAAACATACCTAAAACAGAAAGGAATGTTTTAGTGACAACCATCATATGTTTTGGAGAAATAAATCATAGTTTAGGTCAATTATCATTCTATGATGCCTGGTGCACAATTCTATATATGACATTCCATGCACAATTTTATATATGACATTCCATGCACAATTTTGTGATGACCAATAATGCACTAATTTTTCGATAAGTGAAATTTTTTCGCTGAGAGAGGTAAATGTAATGAATATTATTTGTTTTTAATACATTTTATTTTTTACTGGAGCCTTTGCTAACTGAGGTTCTACTGTAAATGCATTCTCGGGGGTGTCCCGATTAGCGCCGGGGGGGGGGGTGTCCCGAGTAGCCCCGCCGTGCGGAAATGGCCGCCATTTTTTTTTTTTTGGAATGAGATAGGACAATTCCGTCAATTACGTTTTCAAGCGACACCTGGGTGCATCTTTTATGTAAGTAAAATTTTTTAATACGGTGAATATATTTTTTTTGCTACAGACCTTAGCAGAAGTAACTTTTCAAAATAGCATCTTTCACCATTTTTTTCAGGAATTTTTCAAAGCTAGTAAATATAGTATTTTTCAACTTCCTTTATACTACATAGATAGGAAAAATAGTTGATGTTTACACCACTATATTTAGTTCTGTAATATTCCAATTAGTTTTGCTACTATAAAAGTTTTACGCTGTGTCGGAGGACTGTCCTGAAAGCCCCGCCCGTCCTGAGTAGCATCGGCATGAGTAGCATGAGAGTATGTACCACTTTGGAGTCATCGTGTTAACAGCATTAAAATTCATGCAGAAACGTAAATTTTGAGTTGAAATTTAGGCTCCTAAAGACTTGAAACTGAGCAGCTTCTAATTTCAAATTAAAATTTACCAACCAATCATGCTGCTGTGGCTGCTGCCACAGCTAGCTGAATCCAACCATTTTTACCAATGGATGCAATATGTGTTAATGTAGACGGTGAAAATGGTGAAAAACGCTATTTTGAAAAGTTACTTCTGCTAAGGTCTGTAGTAAAAAAAATATTTGCCGTATTAAAAAATTTTACTTACATAAAAGTTGCACCCAGGTGTTGGCTTGAAAACTTTATTTGCAGAATTTACATACCTCAATAAAAAAAAATGGCAGCCATTTCCGCACGGCGGGGCTACTCGGGACACCCCCAAAAACGCATTTACAGTAGAACCTCAGTTAGCAAAGGCTCCAGTTAAGAAAAAATTAAATAAAAACAAAGAATATTGCTTATATTTACCACGCTCGGCGGAAAAAAATTCACTTGTCGAAAAATTATTGCATCATCGATCATCACAAAATTGTGCATAGAATGTCATATATAGAATTGTGCACCAGGCATCATAGAATGAAAAGTAATTGACCTAAACTAGGATTTATTTCTGCAAAACATATGATGGTTGTCACTAAAACATTCCTTTCTGTTTCAGGTATGTTTTTCAAAATCTTTTTTTATAGTAAATTCACTTAACCCAATTAAAATGGTGTGAAATTACAGGCCATCCTGTAAGCTTACAGATACAGAAAAATGCTATAAGGCTGCCGATATGAAGCTTGCAGTGGACAAGGTTGTTGTAAATGCTCAATGGCATGTTCATGGATACGGTAATATCGCATCAATTATACGATGTCACATCAATAATACGGTAGTTAATGTATATGGTAATATCATATCAATAAAGGAAAAACAAGTAAAAATCACAGAAAATGTCATTTTTTCTACCTTGACATCATCTACAATGAAAGAGGAGGACTTCAGAGTACTGTTAGTAATGGATGATGATTAAAAACAAGTAAAAATCACAGAAAATGTCATTTATTCTACCTCTACATCATCTACAATGAAAGAGGAGGACTTCAGAGTACTGTTAGTAATGGATGAGTATGCTCTGCATGCTTCAAATGTTTTAAAATGAAGTTTTATTCCAAGTGTCCCAAGTAGCCCTGTTCGACGGGGCTACTCAGGACACTCTTTTTTTTGCTTCTGGCACCTTACAAATAGCATATGGAATTTTTTGAAGATGCCATTTGATAGCCCTTGCAAAGAGCTATAAAATGAGCCTAAACTTGTTTATGAAATGTTTCATGGTAAGAAGAGACCGGTATTAACAAAAAACACTCAAAACCGTCCCGAGTAGCCCCGGTTGATGGTACTTTAACTAGTTTAAGAATAACCAATGATGTATAGCCAGAAAACACTATACTTGAATCACTCCTTACTGACACTGCTATCATGCCCATGCAAATGCCCCTCTGAGTACTCAAAAGTCTGGTGGCAGAGTGGAGAGAAATGTTACTGACTGCAAGAGATACCAGGTGACTCAGAAGCCTAACAATGCCAGTAAACAATTCACTCTTATTACAATTCACTGTAGCTAAGAATCCAGACAAGAGGCACAACACAATAATCAGGTTCTCTATATCTTGCTAATTGTGTGGTATCCTATCCTACCTGTTCCACAGGACTATTCAGTCAATAAAATTTTGCCCCCCACAAAAATTTACTCAGCTAACAATTAATTGATCAGATTATTGTTAAAACAAAATCAAAGGACATGAAATTATGCACTAATCCTATCCAGACAGCAAACTGGTGTATTGACAGGTCAAACTTTGTTTTCCTTGATAGAAGATAGTGTACCTAGTGAGAATGCTTGACCAGTACGCACTAATGGTCTAATAACTTGTACTATCACTATCCACTACCATCAAACGGCGCAATAAGGGACAGGTGGGGTAAATTGGTACAGTCCTCTGACATTTCGTAAAAATGTTGTAGCAACTAAACTAATTAATATCTTGCCAAACTAAGAGTAGTGGCATAAAGTTCAACATTTCTTCCAATCTGTGTAGCATAAAGCAAGTCAAGAAATCCTACAATTAATAAATCTAAAAAAAATTCCCAAAAAAGGTGGGAAAAGTGAGATTTTGGAAGAGTATCTCTGCTAAGGTCTGTAGCAAAAAAAAATTTGTTGTATTAAAAAATTTTACTTTCATAAAAGTTGCACGTGGGTGTGGGCTTTAAAACATGATTGACATAATTTGCATAGCTCATTAAAAAAAAGTTGGCCATTTCTGCACAATGGGGCAATAAGGAACAACCCCCCAGGGTAATGAGGGACACCCCTAAAAATGCATTTACAGTAGAACCTTGGTTAGCCAAGACTCCAGTTAATGAAAAATGAATTAATTGTCAAAAAATTTTGATTTTATTTACCTTGCTCAGCTAAAAAAATTTCACTTGACAAAAAATTAATGCAGTCATCAGTCATCACAAAATTGCGAATAGAATGCCATAGATAGAATTGTGCACTGGGAAAAATAGAATGCTAATTAATTAACCTAAGCTACAATTTATTTCTCCAAAAAATGGGATGGTCATCAATAAAATATCCCTTTCTGTTTCAGATATGTTTTTATGATCTATTGTTTGTTATAGGTAGTCAATTCACATGACCCAATTAAAATGGTGTAAAATTACAAGCCATCCTGTAAGCTTACAGATGAAGAAAAATGCTATAAGGCTGCTGATATGAAGCGTGCAGTGGACAAGGTTGTTGTAAATGCTCAATGGCATGTTCATGGATACAGTAATATCATATTAATAATACAGTAATGTATGGATATGGTAATATCATATCAATAATGGAAAAATGAGTAAGACTCACAGAAAATGTCATTTATTCTACATCTACATCATCTACAAAGGAAGAAGAGAACTTCAGAGTACTGTTAATAATGGATGAGTACACTCTGCATACTTAAAGTGCTTTAAAATTAGGTTTTATTTCAAGTGTCCCTTATTGCCTCGTTCCCAAGGGTAATTCAGGAGGCTTTTATTTTGTGTTAGGCTCAATATGAATAGCGTATGGAATTTTTCGGAGATGCCATACAATAGCCCTTACAAAGACCTTCAAAATTAGCTTAAACTAGTTTATGGAATGTTTCATGATAAGAAGTTATTAACAAAAAAACACTAAAAACCGTCCCTTATTGCCCTGTTTGATGGTACATTTATTCTATCTTGACAGACGAGTGGGCAACTGAACTGGTAAAATGTTCACAATTTTTTTGCTTGTGGAAGCAAATGTCAGAACAAGATTTGTCACAACTGGCTGACATCAGGCATTTTACCCTAGTCATAAGATAGTCTGAAGAAGTCTAGAATATTCCTGCAGTAATTACAGCCTGTCTGAAGTATAGTAAGATACAATAAAGTATGTACTGCCTGGCTGAAGTTTAGTAAGATACAATAAAGTATGTACTGCCTGGCTGAAGTGTAGTAACATACAATAAAGTATGTACTGCCTGGCAGAAGTGTAGTAAGATACAATATGAAGTATAGTAACATACAATAAAGTATGTACTGCCTGGCAGAAGTGTAGTAAGATACAATAAAGTATGTACTGCCTGGCTGAAGTATAGTAAGATTTACTATCCTCATCACCACCAAATGGAGGTCTGTTTACCTGTATGGCAAAACCAAGTGTTAGAATTTTTTATCCCTATTTTGTAGCCTGACTAATGCTTACATAAATCTTCTGCAGATTTTTATATAATTTTGATCATTTGAGGATCAATTGTGTGTGACCAGTTCAGTTACAGTACAACTTCAGTTGTTCAAGTTACAGCTTCAAGTTACAGCTTCAAGTTACTCAAGTTACAGCTTCAAGTGGCACTTTGGGTGACAGTCAATGGAAGCTTCTGCATGTGGCTGCCATAAAACAACACAATGGTGGGTGGTGTGTGCTGTGCTGTTGGTTCTGGTGGGTGATGTGTGCTTTGCTGTTGGTTCTGGTGGGTGATGTGTGCTGTGCTGTTGGTTCTGGTGGGTGATGTGTGCTGTGCTGTTGTTCTGGTGGGTGATGTGTGCTGTGCTTTTGGTTCTGGTGGGTGATGTGTGCTGTGCTGTTGTTCTGATGGGTGATGTGTGCTGTGCTGTTGGTTCTGGTGGGTGACAAGCACTGTGGTCTGATGACTCCTACAGAGTTGCAAAAAACCCAGGGTTTTTGTTACATAAATTTCCCAACCCACCCTGGGTTTTATTTTAAAAATGCCAAAAATTGGGCAAAATGGGTAAAATGTTTTTCTTGTATAGTATTTATCACTTATTCTATTTTGAGCTTCAAATGGCTTTTTATTTAGGTTAATTATTAAAATGTTGATGCTGGAGAGTATCAAGCTCCGTTATTACATTTGCCCAAACTCTTCACCCAACAATTATAAATTTTTTCAACAGTGAGCTAGTGTTTCATCAGTAGCTTGATACATCACTATTTAAATATGGTGAATTTTGCATCTGAGACTATGAATCACTGTAAGAAATATGTGTTGAATCAATTAATGTGGTTATTTGCTGTTATATTGTTTCTCAAAACTGATGTAGGGCAAGCCTTGAACAATTTTTACTTACAACTTTCGTAGAATTGGACTCAGCACTTTGAAATTTGCACCATACATTGAATCTTCTACTATTGTACATGCTGTGGAATTTGTACCAAACATTGAGGCTCCTACAATTGTACATGCTCAAAAATTACCAGGATTGTATTGCTATTTGTTCTTCATTAGGAAGCTAAATTATGCCAAAAAAATGCATTTTCTCAAAAAACCTAGTGTGATAAAAAACAATTGCACAAAATTCTAAGTAGTAAGTACATTACATATTTTAAAATATGCACCTGAAGGGTTTGATCTTCTTAATTTCAAGCCTCATTTTGTCACATACTGTAAAATGGGGTTACTTTGACCAGCAGGGTAACTTTCACCACTTTTCGTTTCTTTAACAAAAACCCCCAAAACTCAAAAACGATTTGACATAGAAAAATTTTGTCAATGGCCATCAAAGGCCTAATGCTGAGGCTACGTTACACAATAGAAAGATTTAAAAAGTTTGCATATCTAATAGGTTAAAAAATTAAAAATGTGACCCACAAAAAAGAGCTATTATTTAAAGCGTGTATTATTTAAAGCCTGTTTAAAGCCCCCTCCAATTTTTTTATTTTTTGGTAAAATAACTCCAGGTTTTGATTCATTGTAGTAGAACTCTTCTAGTTACATATGCAAAAGACAAATTTTAGAAAAGTGTCATAGTTTGCAAATGGGGGGTGCTGCCCCCCAATGGGGTAACTTTGACCACCTAATGTCAGCCATGACGGGGTAACATTGACCGGCTTGGAAATTAAGTTAAAATTGTCATAGGTACCTATATAACATATTTTATGTTTGATATACTCATTAACGTTTTTTTCTTTATGTTTCATACTCTACAGAGTCTTATATATGGTAATTTTAACTTAATTTCCAAACCAGTCTATGTTACCCCATCAGGGCTGCCATTAGGTGGTCACATTTTGCCCATTTGGGGGCGGCGCCCCCATTTGCAAACTATGACACTTTTCTAAAATCTGTCTTTTGTAGGTATATGTAACTAGAAGAGTTCTACTACAATGCACCACAACCTGGAGTTATTTGGAGTTATTTTATTAAACAAATGAAATTGATTTTACCACCCAGTCAAAGAAACCCCAAGAGCTGGGGTAACAAAGACCATCACTTTTTTTTTAATTACATCAAAACTATGAGAGGCAGGAGCCAGCAATTTATGGTGAGTAAAGCTAGAGTATAGACCTGTATTTTGCATGTTTCAATTTAAGTTTAACTTATCTAGTAAAAAAATGGCATCATTTTGAAAAAAAAGTGGTCAAAGTTACCCCATTTTCCGGTATGTTAAGAATTGAGTCTATTTAATGAGCCCAAATATCAACTTGTAACATAAGAAAGCAGACAAAAGTCTGTGGCTCCTTCACCTCACACTCACTGTAAACTTTTAGTCATGACTAATATCTTTAAAACTTTTCTATGCACTTTTGACTTGACTTATATCAAGAAAATGTCAAACATGAAGTTATATTCTCTTAAAGCGTAGTGCATCTCAATACCATTGCTTAAAATTAAGGTTTTTCTAGGACTAATATTTTTTTACAGTTTGAGGAACCACAAATTGTTGATGAAATTAACACTAAAATTGAAATTGATGCAAAACATACAGTTTAGGTTGGGCTTACATAAAATAGCTACAAAAAAACTTCTCTAATTTTTGTCTCCAACAATGTGACAAAAATGGCTATAAAAAGTGCCCAAAGCCATTATGATAGGTCTTGAATATTGAGCAAGTTTGGTAATCTAATAACAGGTATTTATAAAACATTGTAATGGTGGAGTTTTCTTAGGACTCGTATCAATGTTTTTTTTAGAGGCTTGCACTGTACATAATTGGGATGACTGTAATTATTCAAGCAGGCTTAATAGATGCTTTTATTTAGTATTATTTAATTCTGAAGTTGAAAACCCACTTTTCACCCAATGGGCAAAAAATCCTTGCCAGGTTGAATATGTGGGCTGCTCCCCAGGGGATGGGGGAGCTGCCCAGCCTGACCCCCTAGGCGGGGGGGGAGGTTAATCCTAGAGGGTGAGTACCCCAGTGAGTGAGCGCTGGCCTGACGGTTGTTTATCTTTTTCAGACCCGGAACAGGGAGAGGGGCGATGGTCGTCGCCCCATGATGAGGGTACAAGGAGGCCCCTCCATGACGGGAGTGCAGGGGGGTCAGGTGATGAAGGGGGGCAGCGCTCCCCAGCGGGTGGCCCCCAAGAAGAAGAGGCGCCTCACGTACCTGGAGAGGATTGCCGAGTGCGATGTTTCAGAAGAGCTCAAAGTCTCTGTCTCCCTGGCACTCAAGACGCTCGAGACCACGCCCGACATGGCGGGTGAGGGCGGGGCATAGTAGGTCAGGGGTGGCGCATTGTGTATGAAGGGCGGGGCATGGCGGGTGAGAGGGTGGGGCATGGATGCGAGGGCGGGGCATAGTAGGTCAGGGGTGGCGCATTGTGTATGAAGGGCGGGGCATGGCGGGTGAGAGGGTGGGGCATGGATGCGAGGGCGGGGCATAGTAGGTCAGGGGTGGCGCATTGTGTATGAAGGGCGGGGCATGGCGGGTGAGAGGGTGGGGCATGGATGCGAGGGCGGGGCATAGTAGGTCAGGGGTGGCGCATTGTGTATGAAGGGCGGGGCATGGCGGGTGAGAGGGTGGGGCATGGATGCGAGGGCGGGGCATAGTAGGTCAGGGGTGGCGCATTGTGTATGAAGGGCGGGGCATGGCGGGTGAGAGGGTGGGGCATGGATGCGAGGGCGGGGCATAGTAGGTCAGGGGTGGCGCATTGTGTATGAAGGGCGGGGCATGGCGGGTGAGAGGGTGGGGCATGGATGCGAGGGCGGGGCATAGTAGGTCAGGGGTGGCGCATTGTGTATGAAGGGCGGGGCATGGCGGGTGAGAGGGTGGGGCATGGATGCGAGGGCGGGGCATAGTAGGTCAGGGGTGGCGCATTGTGTATGAAGGGCGGGGCATGGCGGGTGAGAGGGTGGGGCATGGATGCGAGGGCGGGGCATAGTAGGTCAGGGGTGGCGCATTGTGTATGAAGGGCGGGGCATGGCGGGTGAGAGGGTGGGGCATGGATGCGAGGGCGGGGCATAGTAGGTCAGGGGTGGCGCATTGTGTATGAAGGGCGGGGCATGGCGGGTGAGAGGGTGGGGCATGGATGCGAGGGCGGGGCATAGTAGGTCAGGGGTGGCGCATTGTGTATGAAGGGCGGGGCATGGCGGGTGAGAGGGTGGGGCATGGATGCGAGGGCGGGGCATAGTAGGTCAGGGGTGGCGCATTGTGTATGAAGGGCGGGGCATGGCGGGTGAGAGGGTGGGGCATGGATGCGAGGGCGGGGCATAGTAGGTCAGGGGTGGCGCATTGTGTATGAAGGGCGGGGCATGGCGGGTGAGAGGGTGGGGCATGGATGCGAGGGCGGGGCATAGTAGGTCAGGGGTGGCGCATTGNCCGGGTCTTGTGTCGCCCTCTCATGCCGGGTCTCGTGTCGCCCTCTCATGCCGGGTCTCGTGTCGCCCTCTCATGCCGGGTCTTGTGTCGCCCTCTCATGCCGGGTCTTGTGTCGCCGTCTCATGCCGGGTCTTGTGTCGCCCTCTCATGCCGGGTCTTGTGTTGCAGGGAGGGCGCCGGGCGTCGTATTGTTCTCATGAAGAAGAGTGACGCCGAGAAGCCCTTACGTCAGCGTTCGTGGAAACGTCGCGCTTTACGTTACGGCGGTGTGGCCGAGCTCCTGCGTCAGCGAGACGAGCGACGTCGCGCCAGGGAGCTCGAAGCTGAGCACGAGCGTCTATCCAAACTCGAGGAGGAGAAGAACAAGGTTTTGGGCTTCGAAGTGACAGATGAAAATAGCCGCCAAGACAGTGGTGAGCAGCCCTCAGCTCCGGCGCCCGGTGGTGCCGAAAACGCAGGATCGTCGGCTGCTTCGGGCGCCTCTCGTCGCAACCACGGCGGTTCTATCCGCCGGTGTTCTGAAGGCGATGTCGGACGGCCACCCAACCGGCCTCTTCGCTCCGGCCGTGGCGGTCGTCGAGATGGGGTCGCGTCTTTCAGAGGTGGACACAGGACTCCAGTTTCTCGTCCCTTCCAGGAGTCACCTCTCGATTACGGACCCCCACCTTATGAATACTCACCTCCGCCCCGCAGGCGAACTGAGGGCTGGGAGTACGAGCAACCTTTTCCATCTAGAGAATTCGAGCGACCTTTTATACCTAGAGAATTTGAACGGCCTTTCACACCTAGAGATTTCGAGCGACCTCCACCGAGGGAGTACGATCGGCCATTGCCTCCAAGAGAACACGAGCCACGCTTTCCACATGATCGAGACTTGCCACTTGGGTATGCGTCGCGCGCACCGTACCCTATGCATGTCCCTCCGCCACCGCACGACATTCCTCTTCAAGGTACTCCTGCCTTTGAAGCTCCCTATGACCAACCTATCAGCCATGACCTTCAGGGCTACTCACGACGCCATGTTGATCGTACCAATTTCCCCCCACCCTCGTGGACTGGTGATAGGTATTGGGAATCTCCTCAGGAGCGCAGTGTTTCGTTCAGACGTCACTCAGAAGGACAGGACAGGTTCCATCCTTACGCAGTATGTGAGCTGGCCAACGGAGAACACCGGCCAACGTTGTCTGACTACAACAACCAGTACAACACTGAGTACAAAGTTGTACAACCTAGCGAGCCCAAGTGGTCTGACTACGGCTACTACTCGGGCACAGCGACCGACGACCGCACCTACAACCTTGACCCTCAACATACGACGGACCGACGGATGGCTCCCCCCTCCTCTGGGGAAGTTGTTGGTGGTGGACCAATCCCGCCTCACGGTGGTGGTCTAATCCCGCCTCACGGTGGTGGGGCGTTCCCACCTCCCGACCACACGGTGATCAAGACAGAGATAAAATACGAGCCCACATCTGAGGAGAGGCTGATGTGGGACACCCACGGCACGCATGACATTAGGGGTCCTGACATGAGAGGTTCTGACATGAGGGGTCCTGACATGAATGGTCCTGACTTAATGGGTTCTTCCATCACCGTCAAGTCAGAGCCTCAATTCTAAGCCTCAGTTTAAGTTCCATTTCCAGTGGGGTTCCAAATCCTGGTTTGGGTTCCAAGGCCTGGTTTGGGTTCCGAGTCCTGGTTTGGGTTCCAAGACCTGGTTTGGGTTCCAAGACCTGGTTTGGGTTCCAAGTCCTGGTTTGGGTTCCAAGTCCTGGTTTGGGTTCCGAGTCCTGGTTTGGGTTCCGAGTCCTGGTTTGGGTTCCGAGTCCTGGTTTGGGTTCCAAGACCTGGTTTGAGTTCCAAGTCCTGGTTTGGGTTTCAAGACCTGGTTTGGGTTTCAAGTCCTGTTTTGGGTTCTGAGTCCTGGTTTGGGTTCTGAGACCTGGTTTGGGTTCCAAGACCTAGTTTGGGTTCCAAGATCTGGTTTGGGTTCCAAGACCTGGTTTGGGTTCCAAGACCTGGTTTGGGTTCCAAATCCTGGTTTGGGTTCCAAGTCCTGGTTTGGGTTCCAAGTCCTGTTTTGGGTTCTGAGTCCTGGTTTGGGTTCCAAGTCCTGTTTTGGGTTCTGAGTCATAGTTTGGGTTCCGAGTCCTGGTTTGGGTTCTGAGTCCTGGTTTGGGTTCTGAGTCCTGGTTTGGGTTCTGAGACTTGGTTTGGGTTCTGAGACCTGGTTTCTGTTCTGAGACCTGGTTTGGGTTCTGAGACCTGGTTTGGGTTCATAGTCTGTTTGATGTTGAGTTTTGTGTTAAAGTGTTTAGCATTTGTACATTGATCTTTAAGATAAAAACCCTGAATCTGATCATCTTGGACGTACTCACGTACGACCGCCATACCATTTACGATTATCGTATCAATTGAGACCATCGTAGGACATATTCCGTATTTCCCCTCGCAGCTTTCGCATCAAAAGTTCTCTTGCACTTACGATGGTCGTAACTCTTTACGATGGTCGTAACTCTTTACGATGGTCGTAACTCCTTACGGTGGTCGTAACTCTTTACGATGTTCGTAACTCGTGTCGTATCTGGGCCACTGGGCTGCTCGTCTGACGTTTGCGAGCCCGTGGGCCTTCATCACCTTTATGACGTCTCGTTGTCTCGAAGCCTTGTAATAAATGAGACACTCAGCACCTCTTTTATTTGTGCCTTATAAAGTGCTGCATTAGAGTGCCCCTCTCCCCCGCACAGCGTTAGAGTGCCCCTCTCCCCCGCACAGCATTAGAGTGCCCCTCTCCCCTGCACAGCATTAGAGTGCCCCTCTCCCCTGCACAGCATTAGAGTGCCTCTCTCCCCTGCACAGCATTAGAGTGCCCCTCTCCCCTGCACAGCATTAGAGTGCCCCTCTCCCCTGCACAGCATTAGAGTGCCTCTCTCCCCTGCACAGCATTAGAGTGCCCCTCTCCCCCACACAGCATTAGAGTGCTCCTCTCCCCCACACAGCATTAGAGTGCCGGAGGTATTTTTATGCTCCTCCAGACTTATATTTCTACCTGAACCTGAGTACAGGGATTCGTTGACAGAGTACGTATTAGTATGTGAGGGATAATTAAGACACCATCTGTCCAAGAACTTATCTTGATACGGGGTGGTAATACATGAGAGATACAGTACAGGTATAGGCTAAGTCGTCGACAGTTAGGTCGGAGTAACTGGAACAAATGTTAAATGGCTGCGTGTTAGTTAGTTACTGGGCGGCCTTACTAAGGTTCACAGCCCTTTTATATAATCACGGCTTCCGCCCACTACTGAGGTCTTGATCGAGTGCTGTGTCACGTGATGTTGTCCAGACGCTGACTCAGGTCTAGTACTTCATCTCTACCACGTCTAGTGAATATTGCATCTTACCAACAGATTAGAAAATATTTATATTAATAGAATGAGACGCCTGATTGACATCGGGCACCTCCCTTCTTTCTTGAAGATCGTCCTCGATCGTATAGATTCAAAATAAAATAAAAATGTCTTCAGAACCTACGGTCAAAATTGCATCTCATACTTATACTCTTAAGTATTCAAAAGTAAATGTTTTCAAAGTAATTGATTAATATATGAGGATACATTTCCTTCTCTTGACAATATGAAAACCCCGAGTATGACACTTGTAGAAGAAAAGAACGCGTCCATCTCCAATGCAATTGGGGAAAAAATCTAGGAAACTCCTTGTGTTTTTAACGCTATGTTCTTAGGCGTTATGTCAAAGTTATAAATCATTACATTTATATGACATCAACGCAATTATTGGTTAGTTATGTTCTGTTTGAAAATTGTTCCTACAATTTACATCATAAAAACTGCATACACTGAATTCATCAGGTTAGAGGAATATTTTTAAAATCAATTTTTTCGGATATCAAGATGCTGGAACAATCGTGCATAAATATTGAATTGAGATTATTACACAAAATAATGAGGATAATAGCGTTCACAGAGAAATGATGTGAAGTACAAACTAAAGTGGAGTATATTTGGGGGGGGGACATNATGCACCTGTCTCTTATACACATCAGATGTGTATAAGAGACAGACCCTCCCCCCGCCCATGATGTAACCCACTCCCCTCTTATTGAATGTCATTAATGTTAATTATTATTAGAAAAAGAATGAATAAAATATGAATATATAAGAAGAATAATTATAATTATTATAATATTATTAGTCTTCTTAGAATAAGAAGAATAATTTTAATTACAGTGAAGGAGCTGGGGCTTCTGCGCTCACTGGGGCGCCTCACCCCCGGCCCCCCGCAGGTACCCCCCTCACCCTGTTCCCCCGCGGGTGGTGGGGGGCGGCGGCTGCCCGTGTGGGGGCGCCACCGCCAGATCCTGGACGCCATCTCCCGCCACCAGGTGGTGCTTGTGTGCGGCGACACCGGCTCCGGCAAGTCCACCCAGGTGGGGCAGGTGGTGGGTGGGAGGTGGTGGTGGTGGGTGACGGGTGAAGGTGGTGGTGGTGGGTGGAGGTGTTGGGGGAGGTGGTGGGTGGTGCGTGGTTTTGGCTGGTGGTGGTGGGTGAAGGTGATGGAGGCAGGTGGGTATAGGTGGTTAGAGGGAGTGTAGGGGGCAGGTGGTGGCTGGAGGGGCAGATTATAGGCGCCATGAGACAACCTGAGTGGCACTATTGTCTTCAGGAATCTTCCTCCAGGAGGTACGGCGATAAACGAGGCAGAAGGATGAGCTGGTCATGAGAAGGACCTCTGTTGCAGTGTGCAGGTGGTCTAGGGCGGTCATCTTGAGACAGCTGGTGAGCTGGTGGCCAGCGTGAAGGCAGAACTCTGCACCACCTGTAGGCTCGCGACGGTGGAGACAAGGGGCTACCCAATTAAGGGAGCGCATTTAAGGATTTGTCAGCGCTTATTTATTAAGTGCCGCCTGAAGATTGGATCCCCTGGCTTGCCTCCCACGGGATACGGGACTAAGACATTTTTATGGACATCCTACCTCCGTCCACCGGGTTCTTGTCCTCGTGACACATATGCTGGATGGCAAGCTCTCATAGCAGTGACACTGTGGACTCATAGCTAACTAGCTCTGCTGATAAATAGAAGAGGATTTGTTTCCTTAAACTACTCTCGGACAGATTGGTCGGGTGATGGTGGCCGAAATGACTTCATTTGAGAAACTCTCGCTGGCGCCAAGCAGGGCCTTTAGTATGCTTATGAAGCTGGCGGCTTTAGATCAAGGCAATTGTCTTGACGTTTGGTATTACATGTGACTTGCAGGATAATTGGAGTCTTGCTTCTTGGGATGCGAGCGTTGACTTTGATGGCGGCAGAATGAACTGTGGACTGGTGAGTACCGGGAGTGATCATGAGACAGAGGACTTATCCGGAGCTATGGTCTGCCTTTAGGCGGCGGGACAGGCGGACGGAGACGCCAGACTGCAGCATCGCTGCAGGTCCGTCTATAAGCGATGTCTATAGTCTCGGGTGGACGACAAATATCGTGAGATCGTCTATGTATGAGGCGATGTTGGAGGGCGGGACTGGTGTATGTAAAGGGTTGGGGAAACATCCAAACCCTTGGGGAATTCCCGTATGTATGCTCCTGGAAAGAGATTAGGATCTAATTTATAGGCAAAAAACGAGCCTGACTCTGAGACAGCAACACAGCCAACGGACCAAGTTGTGGTGTAGGGTACATACAGCGATAATGGATATGAGATGTGAGTGGTCAACTCAATCGAATGCTTTCGACACCATTTCATCGTCGATGAGAGGATGGAGAGTGCCCTCTCTTCTCCCTCTGTGCGAAAGAGGGAGTAGAGTTACCGGGTTACAGACTTACAGTAGAGTGACCTGGTTTGAAGCCGTGTTGGACTGGGAGGTGGCCATGCAGGGTGGCTGTGAGGTCGAGAAGCAGGAGCTACTCCAAAGTTTTAAAAGCTGGGCAAAGGAGTTGAATGGTACGATTAGAGAAGCCTTGATCCCTCGCTTTCCTGGGTTTTGCAGTGAGGATAGTTTTCTCGAATGGCTAGTATGGAAACAAAGATGTTGACGAGGTTTATGGGGAATCGAATATCTCTTGGGCCTAGGTACTTCAGGTGGAGAATCGGTCTTTCAGACCATCCGGCCCAGCGGCCGTAGATTTGCTTGCCTATTTCATAGCAAGTTTGACAAGCTGATCTGTGAAGGGTAGGAAGTCTCTGTCGAGAGGGTGGCCCGAACAGATTTGAACTCTGAGGCGGCGGGCGCCTGGGACGTTGAGCCCAGAGGACGACCGAGGTGAACTGTTTGCGAAAGGCAGAGGCAGTCTCATGAAGTGAGGTTATAGGTTTGCCCTTGAGTAGAATAGGGTGGTTTAGAGGCTGACAAGAGCGTATTCCAGCTAGAGAACGAACTACATAGGTGCCAGCGTGTGTATGAGTGGGTGCAACTGTCGCACGTTGCTAGGAGGGCACACCAAAGGTCGTGAAGGAACTTTTGAGAGGTCGAGGTTTAAGATCTTGGGAGGTCTTTGGCCTTATGGGCTTATCTGACGTCGCGACGTGCTGTGAGTTTTCTGGTGTCGAAGGCAAAAGCGGGAGCGAAGTTCCTGGGGAAGACAGTATAGGGGTGCGGTGCTTTACCCCTGCGGTGGTGGTAATGCACGGTCTAGCTAGTGGCCACCCGCAATCAAAATGAGAGCAAGGAGTCATGGGTTCGAACTCCTGCCAGCTGCGAACATCGTGCGATGTCGCTTATAGAAAGGCTTGCAGCATGGCCGAGGTGCGTGCTGTCAGGCAAAGTCATAACCAGTCTCTTGAGCGTGACTGTACCGAGTGATACATGTTGTATCTTAAGCGTGATGGTAATTCGTGTTACGCATCTTGAGCTTGATCGTGAAGCGTGTTACGTAAGAGTATCCTGAGCGTGATTGTGACCGCCTTATATCACATCCACTCCCTCTCCCCTGTAGGTGCCGCAGATGCTGCTGCAGGCGGCCACGCAGGCGGGTCGCCCCGTGCGCATGCTGTGTACGCAGCCGCGCCGCGTCGCCGCCGTCGCCGTCGCTGAGCGCGTCGCCCACGAGCGCGGCGAGCGCCTCGGCCACACCGTCGGTTACCAGATCCGCCTTGAGAGCAAGTCCGTCCGCCATCTTGTCTGTGCCGCCATCTTGGTGTGCCTCCATCTTGGTGTGCCGCCATCTTGGAAGGCCGCCATCTTAGATGACAATAACAATGCTTCTGATGACAATAACCTTGCAATTATTGACAATCTCCATGTCATGATAACTTCTGCTTCTGATAGCCATGCTGATATCAATAACCTGATGTCCCTGACGTCAGGTTAAGCAGCTCGACGCTGCTGACGTTCTGCACGGCAGGGGTGCTGCTGCGCACCCTCATGGGAGGCGACGCTGCCCTCGCCACCATCACCCACGGTGAGAGGAAGCGCCCACCGGACCTTTACGTTCGGTGAGGGCCGTTTATTGGGTCCCGTTGATGAGGGCCTGCGTGCTTAAACTCCGTGTATAGAAACTGTTGACAACCACCACCACCACCTGTTGACCGTGGTCTTGTGTTGGCATCAACCGCCTTATGGTCATCCCGCTGTGCCCCCTGTCAGCGTTCGCCAGTATTGCACCAGATATTGTTATCTATATACATAATATGCTTATACCTCATCATATGATGCGTTTTAGATGCACGATAGAACTTTAACCCCTCCATTTGATGTAGTTTGTGTACGCGGTGAAACCTTCCTTAACCCTCGTCCTGGGTTGAGTTGGCCCACCGCATTCTGCGGTAGTTTTGTCAATGTCCCGCTGACTTTAGTTTAATTTTATAAGTTTAGTCTATTGAAGAATTGTGCGTTTGGCGACGTTTTCCTTTTGGAGATAATCAAACTCTGAATCTAATAAAAAATTTTGCTGTGTATGCTCGGTTATATTTGGCTTACTGCTTTCTCTACCCATATCCCCATTTTTCTGTCCATTACTCTCCCTCTTTTGTCTGTCCATCAGTGCTGGTGGACGAGGTGCATGAGCGCGACCGCTACATGGACGTCCTCCTGACCGTGCTGAAGGATAGCCTGCCTAAATACCACCACCTCAAGCTGGTACTGCTGTCCGCCGCCATGGACGTGGCTCTCTACTCTAAGTACTTCGGTACTTGCCCCATCATTGATGGTGGGTACTAGGAAGTACTTGTCCTATTGGATATTGGGGACCGGTGGGGGAGAACTGATAGTACAGAAGTTACTTGCCCCAATTGGCTGTGGGTACCAATGGGCTGAGGGTACTTGCCTTATGAGATGGTTAGAAGTGATGGATATTTGCTCCGTTGGGGCACTTGCACTTTTGTCGATCGTATCGGAGGTAAAGTAACTGATTTGTTTCATAAGTTTTTGGCGTGATTATTAACAAGGAGATCTGCCCCTGCACCACTACCGCCACCACCATCATTGTGAGCATGGGGGGCACTCGTTAATGTTAATGCATGGGGGCACTCGTTAATGTTAATGCATGGGGGCACTCGTTAATGTTAATGCATGGGGGCACTCGTTAATGTTAATGCATGGGGGCACTCGAGCATGGTCTGCGCCATGACTTTCCTAACGCAGTTTTTCTTCTACATTGCAGTGCCCGGGCAGTGCTTTCCTGTGACGGAATACTACTTGGAGGACGTGCTAAAACAGTGAGTGCAGTGGGCAGCGAGTGCAGCGGGCAGCGAGTGCAGTGGGCAGCGAGTGCAGTGGACAGTGAGTGCAGTGGGCAGTGAGTGCAGCGGGCAGCGAGTGCAGTGGGCAGCGAGTGCAGAGGGCAGTGAGTGCAGTGGACAGTGAGTGCAGTGGACAGTGAGTGCAGTGGGCAGCGAGTGCAGTGAGCAGTGAGTGCAGTGGGCAGTGAGTGCAGTGGGCAGCGAGTGCAGTGGGCAGCGAGTGCAGTGAGCAGTGAGTGCAGTGGGCAGCGAGTGCAGTGGACAGTGAGTGCAGTGGACAGCGAGTGCAGTGGGCAGCGAGTGCAGTGGGCAGTGCATCAGTGATTGATTACGATGTCCTGATTGGAAATGACCATGCAGGGCATGTGTGAGTTAAAGAGATCGCAGTTTGAAACAGTGTACAGTAACCCCCGCTACTCAAGACGGGAGAATGAAGTTGAAGTTCTCCAGGAGCTTCCAGACGACGTGGGCTGGAGAACATCGACTTGGGACCAGAAGTCATGGATAGAAGCATCAAAGAACTAGTGACGTTTTCAGCACCAGGACCAGATGGAGTTCCGGCAGTACCGGTACCTATTGATAAAGAAGTGTGTCGGGGCAATGAAAGAGTCGCTCACAATGCTCTGGAAAATTTCGTTCAGGGAGGGAATTATTCATGACAGCCTCAAAGTATAGGACTGTCAAGGTGTTTGAGACGGTGGTGGCCAGAAGTGTTGCTCAGTTTATGGAAGAAGCCGAACTGTATAATAATGAACGACATATTTTCCGGCGAAATCGTTTCTGTTTGTCGCAGTTATTGGAACACAATCACCGCCTTGTGGCCTACTGGAGGAAAGAGCTGGCGTAGAAGTGGTATACCTAGACTTTTCAAAAGCCGTTGACAAAGTTGAACATGAGGTGCTCTTCAGACAGCTAAGGCTTTTGGGGATAGGACGGAGCCTGTTGGGGTGGATCCACAATTTTCTTACAAATAGAGTACAAGCTTTTGCAATTGGAAACTCGAAATCGAGAGAAGCGAAGGTAAAAAGCGGGGTCCCGCAGTGCTCAGTGGTTGGACCGATCCTCTTCCTCATCCACATTGCAGATATTGACTCAGAACTCACCCACGCATCTACATCGTCATTTGCGGACGATACAAGAATGCTGATGAAGATCACATGCAGATGACCTAGACTGCGAGAGGTTACAGGATGATCTATCGTCAATCTACGATTGAGCCCTAGTGAATAATATGCAATACAACGGCACCAAGACTGGGATGCTGCCTCGCTATACTTAGCATAAGACGGTACAGAAATCGAGGAGAAGCAACTTGTTCGAGATCTCGGCGTGTTGATGAGTGCCGAAGCCACGTTCGATGAGCATATCGAGGAAATAGTCGCGTAAAGCAAACAACGGCTTGGTTGGATCTGGCGAACATTTCGAACGACAGCACCAATGATTATATACCCTCTTCAGAGTCGTCGTCAGAGCATTAGCATTAGCGGTATGAGAGAGCTGAACCTGAACTACTGGGAAAGGCTGAAACACGTGGAACTGTACTCACCGGAGAGAAGAAGGGAAAGGTATATCATACTGTACACTTGGAAGATGATAAACGGACTGGCTCCCAACTTTGAGAGTAAGACCTCCAAAATAATGACATATTACAACGAAAGAAGGGGGAGACTGCATGTGCAGGATTCCCCCATTTAATAACCGAGCCGCGGCCAGAGTACAGACTCTTCGTGAGGGATCACTGTCCGTGGTAGGACCGAGGCTCTTTAATGCCTTGCCAAAAGCGCTGAGAGGAGGGGAGTTTACCCTTGCAACATTCAAGAGACGACTGGACAAGTGGTTGAGCAAGATCCCGGATTGTCCAGTAATGGGAAACTACCAACAGCAAGTGACAAGCAACAGCATCTTGCATCAGCTGGCCCAAAGGAGGGCAAATAGACGGAACACGTCCAACGTTGCATCCGGGACCCGAGGGCGGGGTGACCTGCCTAGTGACGTCTTGGAGACGGAGGACGACGAAGGCGGCGCATCAGCGTGACCGGGGACTACGAAGTTCTGAACTCGTGATGAAGTCATGAATGAGCAATGCGTGCAGTGAATAGTTCGTCAGTGAGCAGCGCAAGCATTGTTTAGCTTTTATTTGCCTGTACACAGAGATGGTAGCCAATAGTATTAGCGACTAATATTAGCCTATACAATTTTTTGAGCTTTTTTGTTCTTCTGTGCTGAGTATCAAGACGCGGGCACTTTAAGTCGTTAGAGTTTGTGTCGAACTAAGTCGATATCTCCGTCCTTCACTGTTTTTCACCAACATTCTATATGATGATTGATAGTTATTCATCCCCTCTGCTATATAATATTAATTTCGCCGACTGCTTTACAAAAAGCCTCTTCAAACTCACTATTATTGTCACGTTCCAAATTCTTTCACCAAGCGCAGACTTCACTCGACGGCTTCTAGCGACGCACTGGCGTGTACAGAGGAGAAATACTGTCTGCCAATACTTGCCTCGTGTATAAGTCTACTCGCCTCTAATATTAGCCTCTCTAATTAGCCTCTAATATTAATATTAGCTTCTAATCTGCCTATATTAGCCCCGTATAGAGGCACCATTTACGTGGCGTCTTGATGTGCGTTCATGCAAATGTAGGCTTGAGAAGCAGCGACTTTCCAGGATAATTTTTTGAAAATTTTAGGTCCGTTGTCAATTTTAGTTGTACATGATGTGTACACTACCATTTATCTCTGTGTATTATGAGTGATATGTGTGTTCTGTGTGTTGTACTCATTCACTGCACTTTGCACAGCACTGCGTACAGCACCAAGGCCATGACTGAGGCCCTCAAGAGGCTCGACAAGAGGCAGGAGGCGCGTGCCTCTGAAGACGCTTGGTGCTTGCGTCTCGGTGCCTCCACCACTGCTGTGGCTGAGGCTGTGGCTAGTGCTGTGGCTAAAGCTGAGGCAGGGGCTGGTGCTGAGGCAGGACCTAGTGCTGTGGCTAAAGCTGAGGCTGTGGCTGAGGCAGGAGCTGGGGCTGTTGCTGTGGCTAAAGCCGAGGCAGGAGCTAGTGCTGTGGCCAAAGCTGAGGCAGGACCTAGTGCTGAGGCTGCAGCAACAACTGTGGCTGACGGTGGCGCTGAGGCTGTGGCTGACGAAGTGTCAGCTGGTCGACGCCAGGAGGCAGATGACGTCATCATCGAGGACGAGGCAGGTGAGGCTGCATGGACACCTGACGCCTGACGATGTCAGGTCGTCTTGCCTTCCTCGTCGGACGGTCTGACCGCCGTCAGGCTCGTCAGGACGTGACCGGCGCGACGTGCCTTCGTTGGTGTTAACTTAGGGACCGCGGGGCCGTGGCCCAGGCACGTCAGCCCCGCGGCCTCAGCCTGACGGCCTCATTCCTGTTGGCCTCAGCCTGACGGGGGACTTGTTTATTTCTGTTGTTAGGGAGGTTACTGAGGGACCAGAGGGTATGTGTGGAGGATAGGGTCATGCTGGGGCTGAGGGGACCAGAGGGTATGTGTGGAGGATAGGGTCATGCTGGGGCTGAGGGGACCAGAGGGGGTGTGTGGAGGATAGGGCCATGCTGGGGCTGAGGGGACCAGAGGGAGTGTGTGGAGGATAGGGCCATGCTGGGGCTGAGGGGACCAGAGGGTATATGTTGTCTCTTATACACATCTAGATGTGTATAAGAGACAGNGGGGCATGGCGGTGCAGTGGTGGGGCATGGCGGTCCAGTGGTGGGGCATGGCGGTGCAGTGGTGGGGCATGGCGGTCCAGTGGTGGGGCATGGCGGTGCAGTGGTGGGGCATGGCGGTCCAGTGGTGGGGCATGGCGGTGCAGTGGTGGGGCATGGCGGTCCAGTGGTGGGGCATGGCGGTGCAGTGGTGGGGCATGGCGGTCCAGTGGTGGGGCATGGCGGTGCAGTGGTGGGGCATGGCGGTCCAGTGGTGGGGCATGGCGGTGCAGTGGTGGGGCATGGCGGTCCAGTGGTGGGGCATGGCGGTGCAGTGGTGGGGCATGGCGGTCCAGTGGTGGGGCATGGCGGTCCAGTGGTGGGGCATGGCGGTCCAGTGGTGGGGCATGGCGGTCCAGTGGTGGGGCATGGCGGTCCAGTGGCTGGACATCTCTTATACCCCGTCCACAGGCTCAAACTTATCGTCAGTCTTGCATGTCATGCCAAAGTTTGACCCCGACAAGACAGAAGACTGAGGAGCGTCCACACGTTCCAACTTTCCTTCAGTCTCGTGCGCTCGCGGCAGTGGCGGAGCTATACCTGTATATGGTAGGTAGTGCTGCTCGCTGCAGTGATCGCCGTTCGTGCCACCAAAATTAGAGTATGGCGATGCAAACGTACGCGGTGGTCCTGAAAATGTTTTAAAACTATACCACAATGAGAGTTGATAGACAGCATCCCTATGTGCACCAGACTGACCATAAATTTGAGCGTGTGGACGGGACTAAAGCCTCAAAACTCCACCCATCCGTCTTACAAGACATCAAAATCAAGCGCATGTCAAAACTGAGATGACATAAAGACTGAAGATAAGTTTGAGCGTGTGGACGGGGCCTAAAAGTGGACGCTCTGCCTCCAGGGAGCGACGCTGCCGCTGAGATGGACGGCCTCCTGGAGGCGGCCTTCCTGGAGGACAGCGACGTCGCCTTCGCCCGCATCCTGTGCCTCGTCCTGACGGGGGACGTGTCCCCTGACCACCAGGTGTGTCCGCTGACCACCAGGTGTGTCCCCTGACCACCAGGTGTGTCCCCTGACCACCAGGTGTGTCCCCTGACCACCAGGTGT